>NC_133332.1:39554140-39777852 GCF_042186555.1 Aquarana catesbeiana
AAAATAATTTTGCACTCAAAATTGTGTATACATATCAATTGACAGGAGTGGCTAAATATGTTTGGCACCGCTATAAAAAATTAGGGTGTCTGATTAGACTCTTTTATTAAAGAGATGTATTCACATTGAATTTGCTAGTCATGAGAAGCAAATTGTGTGTCATTGATGAACCCCAAATAAATAAATAAAACTATGTCCTTTTTTTATACACAGGATGAGTCCATCCAGGAGGAATGTGTGGAAAGTGGCAGGCAGGAGGAGACCGGGCCCATGGACAGCCTGGAGGAGGCCGGATTCTCCATCATCCTGGAGGAGGCTGGGCCCAGTGTCAGGCAGGAGGTGGCTGGTCCCAGTGAGGTGGCTGGGCCCAGTAGGAGCATGACCCAATCCCAAGTGCTTCCCCTCCACCTTCCCAAAAAAAGGGCCAGGAAGGGGACGGTCACACAGGAGGCATCCCTGCGCCTCATGCAAGAGGCCACCCGTTTTTTGAGCAGCCCCCCCGAAGCAGAAGAGTCCTATGGCTGCTACTTAGCCAGCAGGCTTCTTCAAATGGATTGGGAGCAGCATCTCATTTGCGAGCGCCTATTTGGGGAAACCTCCTCCTCCTCCTCCTCCTCCTCCTCCTCCGCCTTCCTGGAAAGGCTGCAGGGAAGAGAAGAAAGTGATGACCTGGGTTCAGTCTGGTCTGACAGAAGACGCAGGCTGTTGTAGGACCACAGTCTGGGGACATCTATATCATCTGCTGGTGCTGTTGATCTCTGGGATTCTTGGACCAGATTGTGCTCCCTCTTATATGGACTCCTCAAGATCCCAATTTTCTTGTACACCGACTTTTTCCAGCGTTGACTTCCTCTTTATTTTATTTTGACCATGAATAAATGGATCTTTTTTGAGTTTAGCAAAAGACTTTATGTGTTTTCTTTTAAATCATTGATTTTACACACAATGTTAAATTAACAAGGGACAACAATCTCATTGAGTTTGAAAAAACACACCAAAAATACATTACTAATGTTAATAATGTTCGAGTGGCAAGTCTTGAAATTAAAAAAATCTACATAACCAAAAACGGTGCTTTGGGTTAACTTTATCTAAAAAATAAAAAATAATCACTAGAAAAACAAAACTAGAATAATGGGTTCTTTGTGGTAACTTTACAAACCTAAAAAAATAAAAATAAAAAAAAAAGGTAAAAAGTATTATTAGTATGGAAACATTGTTTTTAAAAAGCATACTATATCATTCATGAGATCAAAGAGAAAAAGAATCCAGAAATCAGTTTGGGAGAACTCTGAATATGAACAGCAAAACACCTTCGTTCTTTAGAGCATTCGTAAAAAAGAAATAAAATGCGCTGCATTCAACGATCACAGATTTTGCAGCGTGATGAATGTGCTACCTACAATACGAACACTAGTTTTACTAGACCGAGTGCTTCCGTTTAGTTTTTGCTTAGGAGCATGCGTCGTTTTTTTGTCCGTAGGACTAGCATACAGACGAGCGGACTTCGGGGTCCGTCGTAGTTACGACGTAAAGATTTGAAGCATGTTTCAAATCTAAAGTACGTCGGATTTGAGGCTAAAAAAGTACGTTGAAAGTCCGGAGAAGCCCACACACGATCGGATTACCAGCCAGCTTTAGTCCGTCAGCGTCCGTTGGACTTTTGTAGCTGAAAAGTCCGACCGTGTGTACGCGGCATAAGGCTTTGGGACTCCAGCAAACCATGGTGAGAGCCATTATCCACAAATGTAGAAAACTTTGAACAGTGGTGAACCTTCCCAGGAGTGGCCGGCCTACTAAAATTACTCCAAGAGCACGACAACCAGGGGCGGCCCATCCATTAAGGGCACACGGGCGCACCCCCTATGTCACGCCACCCCCCTATATGACTAATGGATAGATTCATGCATTGCATGAATCTATCCATGGCCGCTGCTGTCACTCCCTATTCAGGTGCCCGGCCCCCTTTCCAATGGCTCTAATAAGCTTAAAAAAAGGTGGACTCAGAGCGCAGAGCATTGCGCTCGGAGTCCACCCTGATGTGTAAGAAAAGCAAATTAATATTTGCTTTTCTAACACTGAACCGCCTCTGCGCCAATCAGGAAGCGCGGGTCTAATGCCTGACACCTGATTGGTTGAAGGCACAGGCGCCCCCATTGGTCGCCTAGCAGAACGGAAGGAGAGATGCATGGAGGACACAGGAGCCGCCCCACAGCTCGTTGCCGTCACCCGCTGCCTGACCCGCCACCAAGATGGGGTAAGTGCTGGGCAGACAGCCGGCGGAGGCCAAAGTGGCTGCATTTGATGGAGTACAAGTGGCTGCATTTGATGGGGTACAAGTGGCTGCATTTGCTGGGGTACAAGTGGCTGCATTTGCTGGGGTACAAGTGGCTGCATTTGCTGGGGTACAAGTGGCTGCATTTGCTGGGGCACAAGTGGCTGCATTTGCTGGGGCACAAGTGGCTGCATTTGCTGGGGCACAAGTGGCTGCATTTGATGGGTGCACAAGTGGCTGCATGTAATGGGTGCACAAGTGGCTGCATGTAATGGGTGCACAAGTGGCTACATGTAATGGGGCACAGTGGCTGCATTTAGTTGGGCACAGTGGCTGCATTTAGTTGGGCACAGTGGCTGCATTTAGTTGGGCACAGTGGCTGCATTTAGTTGGGCACAGTGGCTGCATTTAGTTGGGCACAGTGGCTGCATTTGATGGGGCACAGTGGCTGCATTTGATGGGGTTTTTTTCAGTATTATTCAGTTTGTTTGTGCCCCCCCCAAAAAAATTTGAGCACCAGCCGCCACTGATGACAACTACTCATCCAGGAGGTTAGAAAAGAACCCAGAACAATATCTAACCTCACTTTCCTCAGTTAAGGTCAGTGTTCATGATTGAACAATAGGAAAGAGACTGGGCAAAAATGGTGTCCACAAAAGAGTTCCAAGGCGAAATCCACTGCTCACCAAAAAGAACACAAAGTCTCGTTTCATATTTAAAATAGAAGGAAAATGGAAAACTGCGCTCTGAGATTATAGATAGCAGCTGGCTATAAAGAAATAATAACGTACAATGAAGTATTAAATCAACTAAAGTGACAATAAAGTAATTGAACTACTGTATTATAATGCATACAACTTGCAAAGTATAATGTCCATCAACAAAATAAAATGATAAAAAATCCACGCTGTAATCAATAACACCAAAAATGATGAATGCATGAACATACAATAACTTCAAATATAAATTCAATAGAAAATAGTCCACCAGGAAATCCTTGAAGTGAAGATGAAGATACCCATGTGAAAGCACAATAGGGAAATATTTCTCACTAGTTTGTGTGATCCACCACCATAGAGTAAAATGGGCAGAGAGTGTGGACTCATGTACTGCTGTGTAATGAGTCAAACAAGCATGTGTGAGGTAATACCTCAACCTTGTCCAGATGTATCGGATGGATGGTCTGTGGTCACCCTGTCACCGTTCGAATGGAGGAGTTCCACTTTGAACAAACAGGCTCCCAATATACAGCAGAAGTCAATGCGAAAGGCCACTCCCGAACATATATGTAGGGAATAAACGGCCACACAGTGTAAAACTGTATAAAACTTGTTCTATTGTAAAAACAGGTGTACACTTACACAAATCCACTTGAATAGCGCTAAAAAGTCCAGAGATAAATCAGAAAAGGATTGCATTGACTCCACGATCGTCACTGACGCGTTCCATCCTATTGGACATCATGTGGGGTGTAAGGTTCATGTACAGTCTTCTTATAGGATTGCTTACTTATATATAAAGCAGTGACTGTTCATGACCCTCACACCCCAGGATGGAACGCGTCAGTGACGATCGTGGAGTCAATGCAATCCTTTTCTGATTTATCTCTGAACCTTTTAGTGCTATTCAAGTGGATTTGTGTAAGTGTACACCTGTTTTTACAATAGAACAAGTTTAATACAGTTTTACACTGTGTGGCCATTTATTCCCTACATATATGTTCGGGAGAGGCCTTTCTCATTGACGACTGCTATATATTAGGAGCCTGTTCATTCAAAGTGGAACTCCTCCATTCGATGGGTGACAGGGTGACCACAGTGGTTAATCCTTTGCATTGTGTTTGATCTTGTCTTCTCTGATCCTCCCCTTCTTCCACTGTACCTAATCCTTCTCCTGATAAGACAGAGCCTTTGGAGTCACTCTGCACATGCTCAGTTTGGTTTGTATTGCTAGAGCATTTGTAGGTCTTTTTTGGCAGAAATTCACACATACTGTATGTGTTTCAACTGTGTATATAAAGCTGTTTGCCAACACCGCAGTCTCACCTGCACTTGAAAGAGATCTAAAGAGAACTTTTTTTTGTCATTTTGGATAGAGTAAGGGAGGACCCATGGAACGTTTGTTTTTGCCATTTGTGTCTCATTACAGAGATTTCCCTTCAATTCCTGTCCCATTGCCAAAATAGGAAGTGAGAGGAATTTCCTTCAAAGTGCGGACGTCTCTGGTTGTCACCAGGGTCATCAGAAATAGTGTCCCTATTAGAAGATTTCCCCTCTATTCTTGTTCTGGTGACAACTCATAATTTTTTTTTTTCAATTTCACCCTAAGTGATAACTGTAATCAGGACAAATAGGGGAATCTCCTGAGGGCACAGACAGCAATAAAAACCTGACAGGGGTTCTGATCCCTCTCCGCTCTATCCAAAATGAAAAAAGTTTTGCCTTTAGTTATACATTAACTACTTGGCACCCGCGCTTTAGCTGAAAGATTGCCGGGAGGGCATCCCTGGACGTCCTCCCGAGCAAGTGCAGTGTGCGCGACTCTGCGGGTCGCACTCGGCGCGCTCTGTGATCACCGAGTCTATGGTCGATCCCAGCCCCTTACCACGTGATCAGCTGTCAGCCAATGAGGGGGAAAAAAGCTGATCATGGCTTCTGTCAGAGGGACATCAGTCCCTCACTCAGAAAGATGCGGCTGTGCCCACCAATGTCACCTGCCAGTGCCACCTAACAGTGCCCACAGTGCCACCCATCAATGCCCACCAGTGCTGCCAATCAATCAATGCTCATCATTGTCTAATAATTAGTGCCACAGATCAGTGTCGCCTATCAGTGTCACCTATCAGTGCCACCTATCAGTGTCCTTTAGTGCCACCCATCAGTGCCACCTTATCAGTGCCGCCTATCAGTGCCCATCAGCGCAGCCCATCAGCTCCCATCAGTGCAGCCTAATTAGCGCACATCAGTGAAGGAGAAAAAATCACCCGTTTTCAAAATTTTATAATAATCTATGAAACAGTTTTTTGTTTTTTAAAAAATTTCGGTCCCTTTTTGTTTTATTTAGCAAAAATTAAAAAACCCAGCAGCAATTAAATACCACCAAAAGAAAGCTCTATCTGTGTAAAAAAAAATGATAAAAATTTAATGTGGGTAAACTGTAGCATGACTGCGCAACTGTCAGTCAAAGAGTGACAGCGCTGAAAGCTGAAAATTGGTCTGGGCAGGAAGGGGGTTTAGGTGCCCAGTAAGCAAGTGGTTAACCTTTCCACCTCATTATACTGTATATTATCACTTGTAAAACATGTACAGAATCCGTGTGAGATGTATTATGGTCAAAAAGTAAGGAGCCAGGAACATGATAAAATAATTATTAGGATGAGCCACGGGCTATATTTATTCACAGTTTTATCTTTCCACATCACTAAAGCAGAGTATACACGGACCGAAAATGACTCAACGGAAACTAGTCTAATTGGCTTCGGTTGAACGGTCATGCTGGAAAACCAGCGTTCAATCAGCACTTGCAGCCATTGGCTGCAAGTGCTGATTCTGTGTATTCTGACGGGGGGGGGAGCGGGGGGGTCCCCACTGTCAGAATACTATAGCACAGCAGGGGAGATCACACACCATGTATGTTGATGCAGGGATCTGTTTGTATGTTTTTTTTTTTTCGTTCAACACACTATTTGAAGTATGTTCCATTACTAACCTGAGCTATTGTATCTTTTTTGTAAAGACTGCTGATTTGTATCCATGACGGTCTGCAGTCTCTCAAACAAATCTCCCACCAGATTCAGAACAGTTGCATTACATTTTTCAGTTTGGCCGCAATGATCGTTGCATTCTGAACACTCGTTTATCTTGAGGATACAGTTGAAGGCATTTAGGTTGTTGGCACCTTGAAATTGCATCTCTACTTGGTTACTCTCTAAAAGACAACAGTAAAAATGTAAAGTGGAGGGCAAACAAAAGCAAACACAAAAGACACATGTACTTAATACAGATGCCTAGGATGGGTTAAACTGGAACTCCAATCAAGTTTTTAATAGACTGGGGAATGGTTAAGGATTCTGTTGGGCTTCAATTGTTGCCTATTTTTGTTGGAAGGATTTCCCATCACTTTGTGTCTTGGCGACAGGGAAAATCTTCACAAGGGAATAGAGCTGCAGCAAAAATCCTTCCTTAGGGTCCTTTAACACGGGCTGTCCAATCGGGCCACTTGTCAGTTTTTTAGGCGGACCTGATCTGAACCTGCAGTCTGCCCTATGGCCTCTAACACCCGCCGCCATCCGATCCTACCCAGAAAAAAACTGACGGATGGTGGTTCTATTTTACATCCGTCCAGGGATCGGATGGAAACAGACAGGCGGTCCGTTTCCATCCGATTTCCCTATAGAGGAGAGCCGGACTGTGTCTGTGTCCACTCTGCACACAGGACCTGTCATCTGCCTGCTCAGCAGGGATCACCGGAGCAATCCCCCTGCTGAGCAATCATAATCCGCATAGCGGAGGCGCCCGTGTAAAAGGGACCTTACTCTATCCAATAAGGCTCACTAAAGCTGAATAGGTTTATCTGCCCTAATAATAGTATGAATCTCAAGTAGCGGGGAATGTTTTCTTCCATATACCGAGGGAAGAGAGCGGAATAGCATAAATGTAAAATTATTTCAATTCCTCAACTGCTGCCATCCCATATACAAAGTAAGGAAAGCATTTAGGACAAAGGAACTTTAAATGTAGCACGGCGTTAATGTGAAAAACAATGTATATAAAAAAAATATAAAAATTTTACTAATACAAACCTTTACTAAACCAGATAGAATTCACAAAAACATCAATCGTATGAACTCATTTCTGAGTATATAGAATGTCAATAATCCTCAGACTCAAGAGAAAGGGCAGTGTGGCTAAGGACAGCATTCTGCTGTGTTTTTAATGTTCCCTGTGATTGAGAGGCCTCTGGTTTTTAAGCAAAATGGCTTGTTGCCCTAAGCATCTCTCCTCCTTTGTCTGAAGGGCAGGTGCTTGTGATGTCGATGGTAGGCAAGGGTGGCAGTCTTACATCCATATGGGAGCACACATGCAGTTTTTGGTGAGAGGGGCAGCTTCCATGTACTGAGATCTTCCAGGGGCATGCTTTAGAAGTGGGGCGACATGGTTGGTTGCCAGAGTTTTGTCTTGCAGTTGAGCAGCCAACATCATTGCATCTGTGTCCTTAACGCCTTAGCCTTTCTTTGTGGGTTCACATTTGGTACGATTCTATCCTTCTATATACTGTATACCCTTGGAAGTGGAGGTTTTTGGAAGAGGCCATTATTTTGATCCTAGGACTATGTTCTTCCTAACCCAGTGTTTTATATAAGCCCCCCTCCCCCACAGGCCCTTCATCCAAATTTGAGCAGCCCCTTGCGGGTGTCATCTTTAAAGGGCAACCTCTTCTATTTTTTTCATTTATATCTGTCACTTCTGCACTTTGGGGGACAGCACTAAACATTTGGGTGACAGTATATACATTTTGTGAGTAACCCGTCAGCCTTGATTCCTAAAAATAAGTAAATGACAGTGCTTTTTGAATAGTTTTTGCTGAATATTTTTGTATTTACTATATTGTATATGTCTGTTCCAGATTGATATTTTAACCATGTAATAGCCAATATCTTTATTTCAGATTGATATTTTGACCATGTAATAACTAATATCTCAATAATTACATTCAAACTCAGTCCTGAAGAAGTGGGAAATTGGCCAGGAAATGCTTTGACATGGGTGTCTAGATATGAATATCTGTCTAAGGCATACTATTGTCTGATATGTGTTGATATTCCTTGCATTCCTTGTTTTTAGAGTTAATGTACAACATATTTCTGAATTTTCACTGGTCTCTTAATAAAATTTTGATATATATTTCTTATATATTAACATTTCCTCAATGCTATATTTCAAGCCTACCATTTACCATTTAAAGGGACATTTATTGTCCCTTTAAATAGTTTGTTTGGTCCAAGCTGGCCCTGCACTAGCAGATGTGTACCGTTCAGTTATTCATGGGAAGCTTTGTAGTCTATGAATGATTACAAAGCTTCCTCTGACTGGCTGAGGCAGAATTCCTCAAATTGCTCTTCACATAACCTTCTTAGATGATGGGACAATGGGTCTCAGTAAAGTTCTCCAGATACACTTCTCCCATACCTCCAGACACAACAAGAGCGCAAAGAAAATTACATATAATATAGTGTACTCATTTTTTATTTAAAACGGATAACATGCATAAAAGGTTGCACTTTACATTTAATGATGTCTCAGTTAGCACCAACATATACAGCCTTGAGAGAACAACAAATCGCTTGCCCCGCCGCAACCTGATGACACACTTTCTGCAAAATGCATTGAGGCTGCGCGGCCGTCACTTCTGGCAGAGACTTTGCGTCACTTCCGGGTCCTGGAATGCATGTCGGCTCTTTTACGAGTGGCGGGGCAAGAGATTTGTTGTTCTCCAGAGGCTGTATATGCTGGTGCTAACTGAGGCACCATTAAATGTAAGTGCAACCTTGTATGTGTGTTATCAGTTTTAAATAATAAAAACTACACTATATTATACCGCGTTTCCCCAAAAATAAGACCGGGTCTTATAATAATTTTGGCTACTAAAAACACACTAGGGCTTATTTTCAGGGGATGCCTTATTTATTTATGGTATGTACAATAATCTACATTTATTTAAATGCAGTCATGTCATCATGACGATCTTAAAGGGGTTGTAACCCTAAAAAAAAAAAATATATATCTCCTGATCCTTTAAAGCATAATACACAGCACAGTGCTTGAGCTGTGTCATTTACACCTCTCTCTATGGTCTAAAAAAACAGGAATAAAATAATAATAAAATGTTTTTAAAAAAGTTCCTGTCTCCCATGTAAAATTATGTAATCTGTTTTGTAAAAATATTACTGTATATAATGTGCAGTGTGTCTCCTTTTGTAACTTTATTGTGGAAAATACCTTACTTACTGCACCACTGAGCGCTCATATGCCTCGCCAGAGCTCTTCTTTCCCGCTCCAAGCACTGCAGAGGGAGGGGCCACTGATGTCAGCTAGGAGGAGAGGAAAAGATTTCCAGCGGGTGAGGTGAGCGCCCAGCAGTGATGTAAATAAGGTATTTTACACAAAAAAGTTACAAAAGGAGACACACTGCACACTATATAATCTTTTTACAAAACGGATTACATGTTTTTACAATAACTTTAACTAGGGCTTATATTTGGGGTAGGGCTTATATTGCAGCCATCCCTGAAAATAATGCTAGGTCTTATTTTCGGGGTAAGGCTTATTTTTGGGGAAACAGAGTATATTATCTTCTTTGGGCTTTTGTTGTGTCTGGATGTGTGGAAGAAGTGTATCTGGAGAGCTTTGCTAAGACCCATTATCCCATCATCCATCATGAAGAGCGATTTGAGGAATTTTGTTGGAATGGCACTCTAAGCATTTAAGGCGTTCCATAGCTTTATGGTTGGTGAGTGTGCATTTTACTCACTTGGTGGTGGCACACATTTATAAGATAAGGAGTCACCAAAGAACTTTTGAAGCACGGTGGTTGGAAGATTTCTGAAAAGACTGTCATATGTTTTATATTTTTATTGAATTTTTTGTATTGTGGAGTGTAATTTGCTATAAGCACTTTATTGTCAGTGTATGTTTAAAGTAGTGCCGCACTTTATTTCTTTTGTAGTTTGTGATTTAAAGTGGTTGGTTCAGTTACTGGGGCAGCTACTTTATCTATTTATTCACTTATTAGACACAAATCACATCAGTTTATTTGGTTGGCACCAGGGTTATCATATATTGGTCCACAGATAAACCATACAGTATCTCACAAAAGTGAGTACACCCCTCACATTTTTGTAAATTAATTTAACACACAGCCATTAATGTCTAAACCGCTGGCAACAAAAGTGAGTACACCCCTAAGTGAAAATGTCCAAATTGGGCCCAAAGTGTCAATATTTTGTGTGGCCACCATTATTTTCCAGCACTGCCTTAACCCTCTTGGGCATGGAGTTCACCAGACCTTTACAGGTTTCCACTGGAGTCCTCTTCCACTCCTCCATGATGACATCACGGAGCTGGTGGATGTTAGAGACCTTGCGCTCCTCCACCTTCCATTTGAGGATGCCCCACAGATGCTCAATAAGGTTTAGGTCTGGAGACATGCTTAGCCAGTCCATCACCTTTACCCTCAGCTTCTTTAGCAAGGCAGTGGTCATCTTGGAGGTGTGTTTGGGGTCGTTATCATGTTGGAATACTGCCCTGCGGCCCAGTCTCCGAAGGGAGGGCATCATGCTCTGCTTCAGTATGTCACCGTCAGACTTTCACAGACCTGACCGATGAGCCCAATGGAGCAGAGGAAGGTCTCCCTTACTTGTCTGACTTGTGGCCCCTGGTAATATGAACAGGAGGCACCGGAGTGCAGAGTGGTACGAGAGCCTGGCGGGTAGTTGCAGGAAAGGCAGCTCTGCATCCCAGATGCAGAGGAGATGGTGACCAACTGGACAGCAGACAGGCAGGCAGGTACACAGGCAGATGATGCTGAGCAGGAGCAGAGCAGACAGGTCGGGTCACAGGCAGGGTTGGCAACAGACGGGCAATGAGGTACCAGAGGAGCAGACAGATTCAGAGTCAAAGGCAGGCACGGCAGAAGACAAAAGGATAATCCAAAGGGCAAGCCGGGTAGTCAGGAGATCAACGTTCAAGACAGATAACAGGAGCAAGGGTTACAGGGAGCTGCAGATCAGACAGCACCGATCCAGAGTGTACTGTCAGTTCAAATAGACTGATTGGCGGCAAGCGCCACGTGCACCGGGTCACGCCTAGCGAGCACAGGAGCATGCGAACCAGAGCGGCCAGCATTGCGTCTACAATGGGAACTTTCCTGACAGTCACAGTACTTGTTGGCATTTATGGTTCCCTCAATGAACTGTAGCTAGCACAGTGCCGGCAGGACTCATGTAGCCCCAGACCATGACATTCCCACCACCATGCTGGACTGTAGGCAAGACTCTCCTGCCCCAACTATGTAGCTGTATGGGTGTTCTAAAAGCTCTATGTAAAATAAACAGTTGTGAGAGTTTATGAGAGGCTGAGACAGACGTTGCAGGTATTGATTCCAAGGCCATGTCCCATTGATCCCCATCTATATTTCCAATATCTTCCACCCACCTGGTTCTGCATTTAAAAGAAGCATGATCTTGGACTGAGGACAACAACTCCGCTCAAATTTTAGATATCAGTCACCTCTGGGTGTCCGCCGGAGCAAAGGAGAGGATGATACAACTAAGGAGTGTTTGTTGCTGTGCCCGTAGGGCATGTCTAAGTTGAAGATATTTATAAAAACCCCTTGAGGTGAGCTGGAATTCTGTGCATAACTGTTCGTATGTTTTCAGGACTGTCCCCTCATAAAGATGAGTGAAGAACCATATCCCCTTCTGTCTCTGTCTCCTTGCAATTCAAGGAGTTCCCCATACCTGGGATTATTCCACAAAGGTGTAAAGGGCAATGGGCCCCTAATAGTCAAAGCTTTTTGAAATTCCTTCCATACCTTCCGAAGGAGGTCCCGAGTTGAGGACGGAGATTGGACACTTGGTAGATCCATCTCCATATGGGAGGCGGCCTTTAGTGCGGGGTAAGACATAGTCACCAATTTAGCTACAGGATCCTCACCTGCATCCTGCCCCCACCCCACCAGTTGTTGAATTTGTGCAGCTAAAAAATACATTTTGGGGTGTGGTACTGCCAGTCCTCCCCGGTCCTTCCCATATTGTAGGGTGGTCAAACTAATTCTAGCTTTCTTTTTCTTCCATATTAAGTGTCGCATTAAAGAATCAATACGTTTGAACCATTTATTTGAGATCCACATAGGGGAGTTCTGAAAAATATATAGGAGTTGTGGTGCCCATACCATTTTGATTAGGTTCACTCTGCCAACTACCGACAGGAGAAGCTTACACCAGTTGGTACATTTGACTTTCTGCCTGTCTAATATTGGGCCCAGGTTCAGCCGTAAGTAATCGAACGGATCTGGGGTGACCACCATCCCTAAGTATTTGAAGCTGTTTGCTATGTTAATTTGGTTTGCTCCCGTGGGCAAGAGTGCTGTCAGGGGGTTTATGGGCATTAATATTGACTTGGACCAATTTATGGTAAAGCTCGAGAACTCACCAAAGTCAGTTATAATCCCCATCACTGTTCGCAAAGAGGCAGCCGTGTCTCCCAGGTAAATGAGTGCATCATCCACATAAAGGGATATCTTGTCTTCCAGCGGACCTCTACGGAACCCCACAACCTCAGGCGTATTGCAGATCAGAATGGCTAAAGGCTCTACTGAGTGAACAGCAATGGGGATAACGAACATCCCTGATGGGTACCCCTATGTAGAGTGAAAGCTGGGGAGAGATTATTATTAATATGGAGTTTAGCTCTGGGTTTTGAATACAGAACCTTCACCAACTCTATAAAATGACTCCCCAGACCAAACCGTGAAAAGCCTTTGTGGCGTCCAGCGATAGAATGGCCCTCCCTCTAGGAGCATCCACTGGTATCTGCAGATTCATGAACAATCGTATGTTGTCAGCCGTGGAACGAGTGTTAATGAACCCAGATTGGTCTCTATGAATTAGCTTACCTATCACCTTTAGAAAGTCTGGTGGCCAGAACTCGCGCCAGTAGCTTAACATCCGAGTTCAACAAAGAAATCGGACGATATGAATCCGGCAAAAATCTATCCTTGCCTGGCTTGGGAAACACCACTATAATGGCCTCCTGCATGCTATCAGGTAAGTAACCTGTATCAACAGCTTCAGATGGGGCCTGCAGCAGAGGTGGAAGAAGGACCTCACCATAACATGAGTACACCTCGGCCTGCAGGCCATCCGAACCCGGAGATTTGTGGTGTGGGGCCTCCTCCAATGCTTCCGTTAGTTCCGCCAGGGTAATTGGAGAATTCAGCGTCCCTCTCAGCATTAGATAGTTGGGGAAAGGGACAAGCCTGTAAAAACAATGTTAGATCAGATGGAGCCTATCTAGCTTTAGAGGCATAGAGATCATTGTAAAACTGGTAGAAATCATTCAATATGTTAGGAGTAAGAGTGTGTATTTCCCCTGTTGAAGACCTTATAGCTGTAATGATAGAGGGATCCCGTTGCTCCCTGGCCACCAGTGCCAGGAGATGCCCAGTGTTCCCCCCCCCTCCTCAAAATAGCTTTGTTTGGAAAAAGTATCTCCTCTTCTCTTTCGTGGACATAACAGAGTTATACAAAGATTGAGCATTAGTCCAAGCCTCATGATTGGACTGGGAAGTGTCAGTGATCAGCAACTGTTCCCTGCTCTGCATCTCATTCAGTACTCTATCCTCCCATTCTCTGGAGCGGTTCTTAATACCTGTGATCTCCCGAATAATGCAGCCCCTCAGGAATGCCTTGAGTCCCATATCACCACTGCACTGGCAGATTGTCTGGAACTCCCTCAATGCACCCGGTATGCCGTCCAAAGGCAGAAATAATGTCAGACAAAAAAGACTTCACTTTCCGCAGTGGTCGGCCCAGGAAAGCAGTAGCATCTAGCCGTACCCAGAATGAGGAGTGGTCAGACAGGAGACACGTTTCATAAGCTGAATCCTGTACCCATTGCATAAGCATCCCATTACCCAGCCCCAGGTCAATACGTGGGAGTCCACCATGTGTTGCCGAGTAGCAGGAATAGCATTGGTCCGCAGCATGTCTCTCCCGCCACACATCATGGAGTCCTAGTTCAGTAAGCAGAGAAGCAAAGGCTGTCTTACCCATGGTGGGGCTAGTGGTCTGGGTGTCACGGACATCCTGTCCAGGTGTGAGTCCAGAGTGTTAAAGTCCCCCAGGGCCACTACCGGTAACTTGGGGTGCAGTGTCATAAATTGAGCTAGGCTCTTGAGGGAAACCACTAAAAATGGCGGGGGATATACATTGCTGCAATAATACATTTGAACCCGTTTAGCTTGCACAGTAGGAAGATAAATCTACCCTCTGTCAATCCGCTGTTGAATACATTTAAATGAAACGTTGGCTGAGATCAGTACAGTGAGCCCTCTAGAATAAGAGTGTGTAGAGTGGAATTGTGTTGGGAATTTGTGGGAGCACAGCAGATGGACAGTCAGGTTGCAGATGTGTCTCCTGGAGACACACCAGGTGGGGCTGCATTCTGCTAAAGTACCTAAATATTCTCTTAACTTTGTCCCCATGCCTCTTATATTCTATGACAGGAGTAATAAGCCCTTAGCAACTGTATTCGTCATTTTGCATATTGTTAGAAAAGAAGAAGCCTGTGGGCCCTCCTCCTCCATGTGATATATGTACTGCAGTAAACATGGTAAACCTTAGGCAGAGGTAAATGCAAAAAGTGCTTATGCACGATAGTTGTACCACACAGTCAGGGATAGATTTCTTATGCCATCTAGTGGATGTTTGGAGCATGACCAGCAATGTCAGAAACAGCAAATGTCACACCTGCGAAGAGAAAGGTTTCAAGGGGAGAGAGAGAGCTTCACACGGATTAGGTCTAAGTTAGTGCAATTTGTGGCCAACAGGGCCTGAATAAGAACCAAAGAACACCCCCAAAAACACAGGGGAAAGGGTCCGCTCAGGACCATCTTGTGGGGGCACAATAGCAGCCTCGGGGCTAGAAACCAGTTTGTGCTGTGAAACCAGAACACAGTTAGAATAGTAAGCAATAACTTTGTGTAACTTGGGGAAGTTAAGCTGTGAGAGCTGTTCCCGCTGGTGAATATCAAAAGCACCTTGAAGAAAAATGTAGGGAGCTGATGTCAACTTGGTGTTGCTAAGGCGGTTGCTGTGCGAGGAGTCCCTTCTCGTTGTCAAGCCAGTGCAATGCGGATACAGGATTCTCAAAGAAGTGTGTGTTGCCATTGGTGAT
Organism: Aquarana catesbeiana; assembly: GCF_042186555.1. Lineage (NCBI taxonomy): Eukaryota > Metazoa > Chordata > Amphibia > Anura > Ranidae > Aquarana > Aquarana catesbeiana. The sequence continues at coordinate 39,569,372 of NC_133332.1, forward strand.
TACTTTTAGCTTTGCAGGATAAAGCATGAAGTATTGGACGTTGAGGGTGCGCAATCTTTTCTTTATGTCCATGAATTTAGTTCTCTGCCTCTGTACCTCCACCGAGAAATCAGGGAACAGGGAGACCCTCGTATTGTCAACTTTAAGGGTTCCCGCTGCTCTAGCTTTGTTCAGTATGGCTTCTCGATCCTTATAATTCAGAAGGCGGAACAAAAATGGACATGGTGGGGCACCTTGTGGTGGCAGCCTTGCGGGGACCCTATGCGCTCTTTCAACCGCAAACATTGGGAAAAAAGCATCACAGCCAAATGTGTCCGTGAGCCACGCCTCAATAAAGGCCACTGGGTTTTTGCCCTCTGCCCTTTCAGGGACCCCCACCGCGCGGATGTTATTTCTGCGTAGGCGATTCTCCATGTTCTCCAAACGGGATGCGTTAGCAGAGGCCACTGATTGTATCTGGCTGCCATTCATCCTTTAATGTACTAAGGCGTCCCTCCAGAGCAGAGGTGCACTCCTGCTATTTCTGCATGTCATGTCTGATCAGGGATATTTCAGCTTTCATGCCCTTCACCTCCCCTGTTAAATCAGCAATAGAGGAGCTGCATGTGGTCACAACAGTCAGTATGTCCCTTAGTGTGGGCTCTGGGTCAGCTCCATCCTGCTGGGACAGCGCCGCCATGTTGAAGGCCTGAGGCCCAGTACTCACGTGGGATGAGGCCTGGGGACGCCATTCAATGATCCCATGTCCACCTCGCTGCGTCCTTCCCCGGGATCCAGCAGCCGGGGGATGACAGGTCCTGCGTGGAGAAGCTTTTGCCAAACATGCGTTGTGCTGCCTCCTTCGCCAAAAGGGGCCTCCTTCGCCGAACGGGGAGGGAGGCTGCCATCATGGCCGGGGGTGTCTGGCAGTATTTAAAGTCCCGCTCCTCGTTTGGACATGGCAGCTCAAAAATAGACCCAGCCGGGTGTAGCAGAATGTCCGCAGCAGCTGATGCGAGGTGTCCTGAGTCTGTGTTGGGAAGGATGGTGGTGCTATGCTCAGGATTGTGCAGGATGGTCAGCGGAGCTAGCCCCAGCACGTCTTACTGCATGCCATGCGTAGCCACGGACCAGCCTAGGCCATCTTTATGTAGCGCAGCAATTCTTTTTTTCAGATCCTCAGAGAGTTCTTTGTCATGAGGGGCCATGTTGAACTTCTGGTGACTAGTAGGAGAGAGTGAGAGGGATAACGCCAAATTTAACACACCTGCTCCCCATTCACACCTGAGACCTTGTAACACTAACAAGTCACATGACACCGGGGAGAGAAAATGGCTAATTGGGCCCAATTTGCACAATTTCACTTACGGGTGTACTCACTTTTTGTTGCCGGCGGTTTAGACATTAATGGCTGTGTGTTGAGTTATTTTGAGGGGACAACAAATTTACACTGTTATACAAGCTGTACACTCACTACTTTCCATTGTAGCAAAGTGTAATTACTTCAGTGTTGTCACAGTGTTGTCACTCATCAGATTACAATACTCACCTTCTCAATGGACTGATGGCATCAAGTGAGTGCATTTCAAGAACCTGACCCCTGAGGGACCCTCACCATGGCACTCTGCACCCACAGTGTAAAAATCGAGAGCAGTACCAATGTCATTATGTTACTGCACCACTGAGCACCAGAGGAGAGTCGAGGAGGAAGAGAACCCCATGTGTCACCTGACTGGCATCAAGATATACAGAAAAAGTATTTATCTACTGGAAAAGCCAGCTAACATTTCAATATAAAAAGTAGCAACGGAAGCCTCCATGTTTCTTTCAGGAAATGTCTACTTTAAAGAATAAACTATCTAGCAGGAAAGCAAACTGATGCCAGCAGAAAGCGGGAGTTCCACATACATAAAGAATGTATTTTGTTTCCTATGTAAACAAGCGACTATGAACAAGATAAGTAGTAAATAAAATTAACACATTTTGATTGCAATGTCAATTATTTAAAAAAATGACCTTACGTGGGACAGGGGTTGCTGCAACTGTTGAAGCTAATAACATAAGAATGCAGCCTGTTTTAAGTCTTGATAAAGCAGTGTCACCTGTAACAATAATAAAAAAACATATTCATTCATCACTAAATGTATACTTAATGTACATCTAAAGTGTCATGTAAAAGTGATCATGTGGCTCTACAGCTGTCCAGTTCCCTTTTACAGAATAGCCCTGAAAAAAAGCTCACTACTGCAACCATGAGCTTATTTAAACTTTTCAAGCTCTAGACATGCTAGACACATCCAAAGAGCTGGAGTTATTAAATGAGTTGAACTATAATATTGTTGCCCTTAAAACCACATTAGAAGACCCTGTCCTGCTGTACAGTATTTTTTTTTTTAATGAATTGCATTAGTGCATGTCCCCATGGCATTTTCTAGCTAACCGTGACATTTTTCTAACAAAAGTTTGCAAATTAGCCCTGAACAAAGGCAGAAAATATGACAAGATTTGGCTCCTGTTGACTCTAATAGGGTTCGGCGTTATGTTTGGGGTTTGCAAACGTCATGCCAGGTTTGTTGACCGTCCACCGAGCCAAACTTTGCCTAAATCTCATCACTACTTGTTATAATGTTGCCCTGCTCATATTTCGAATTATGCAATGACAAAATTAGAAAAAAAAAACTCAAACCTTTTTTCATATCTTTGTTATTTAAAAATTTTTTTATTTATTTTTTATCCATGGCACACAGAAAGAATCACAACAGCAACTGTCACTGTGTATGAAAGCTGTTTACAAACAAAGCTATGTGGTCACGTGATTCAAAATATCCCCAATTGGTTCTCGATCGCTAATCTACCTGCGCAGAGGTCTGTGACAGTAGAAAAAGGCACAAAATGAGCAACAGTCACATGTGTGCTCTGTTTATTCTAAAACTGCACATAGATTGACATTCCTTCTGCATTGGACATGCAAAGGGGTTAAAGACACTTGTAAACTTTAATCATGTTAATTTATCCCTTGACAGTTATAGAACACAAATAAAATAGCTATAAAAGAAATGTTTCTATAAGTGAAGTAGAAAAAATGAATACTAATTTGTTTATGAATGGCCAGACCATCAAATTTGACCCAAGAACTTCCTGTTTGATGCTAAAGAACGTCTCCAAGAACCCCAAATTTGAGCAATCTGAAGTTAACTCTGTCAAAGTGCATGCATCTATAACCAGCAAGAGAATGCACCAATTTAACTTGCATAGGAGGTGTGCCAAAAAAAAAGCATTTGCTTCCTAAAAAGAAAATTAGAGCCAGACTATGATTTGCCATTGACCATGTTAGTGAAGACTAGGCTTCCAGAAACCACATGCTGTGGGACTGATGAATCAAAGATAGAGTTCTTTTGGTCTGTGCCACACATTTCAGTAGAACAACCTTGTACCAACTGTGAAGCATGGTGGTTAAAACGTTATGGTTTGAGGTTTTTTTTGCTGCTTTAGGCCACTTTCACACGGGGCTGTCCGTATTTAGCATCCGCTTGCTCAGCGGGGATCGCTCCGTTGATCCCCGCTGAGCCGGCGGATGACAAGTCAGTCTCTGCACTCTGTGCAGGGACGGACCTGTCAGAGTCCGCTCTCCCCCATTGGGGGGATCGGATGATTACGGACCGCCTGTCCATTTTCATCCAATCCGATCCACCAGACAGATGGAAAATAGGGTTTCCATCCGTCTGGATTTTGCGGGGCGGATTGAATGTCAGCGCACGTGTCACCCCTGACATCCGTCGCTCCATAGAGCTGTATGGAGCGACCGTTCAGATCCGCCTAAAAAACTGACAGGCGATCTGAATGGTCCGCATGTGTGAAAGGGCCCTTAGGGTCCAAACAGCTTGTAGTCAAAGTGTCAACTATGAATGCTACACTATATCAAATTGTGCTGGATGAGAATGTGAGACCATTTGTCTGAAAATTTTAATTTTTATAGGCAATGGACATTTCAACATGATGATCAGAACATTAGCAAAACCACCAAGGAATGTCTCCAAAAAGAAGAAAGGAAGGTTGAAATGTTGTGGGGCATTTGAAATAAGCATTTCTTGTAAGAAAACAGTATAAACATCATGCAACTGGAAGAATTTTTCATGGCGGAACGGTAAAAAAAGTTGAGGTCAGAGACTGATGGGAAGTCAAACAAAATGCCAAGAACCCTTTTCTACTAAAGAAGGCAATACCAGCTTCCAAGGCCAAGTGTACAGTATGCTTAAGTTTCAACAATAAACCATTACATCTATTAGTATATTTTTTAAATCAATTATTAAGGAAATATTCCTTATGTTTTATTCAAGTATATCACCTTTGTAGAATTATAATGAATTATATAGTGGGGTGTATTAAACCTTAACCAATTGGCGCCGGCTCCTGACGGCCCTTTAGGAGGTTTGGCATTCCAGGAGGTGGGGCGGCATTCTGGGAGGTGGGGCGGGGCTTGTGACCATGGGACCGCCGTGACTGGCTGTCACGGCTGTCACATAATCAGAAAACTTTTGATCGTAAGAAGCGATCCGGAGCATTTCATGAGCCGCCGGTCACTGTGCTGGGAGCACGCAGGGAGCGTTCTCTCGGTACAGCTCTAGCCCGAGGTCCGGCTGCCGAGAGTCCATATATTTGCTTGCGGTCGGCGCCTAGTGGTTAAATAAAGTAATGAATGTGTGGTGAACCTTGATATTACCTAATGGATTTATATAAGACCTTAAATAAAGTGACAGTGCAACCACATAAACCAATAACTCTCAATTATCAATTTATTGATTAGGATATATGCATAGGGAACACAAAGTGCCACATAGTCTAAAACCAAAATGCCGCTTCTGATGATGACATCACACGCCTAAGAAAGAGCCTCTAAATGACGTCACCTCGTACCAGCCCATGGAGGCTCGCAGCCTGTAATTTTGCGGCTTGAGCCCCTAGTGCTCGCTTCTTATTGCCCACGCTGTAGTTTCCCTTGTGTTGGGTGACACAGAAAAGTGTAAGTGCATATGATCATTTTCGAATAAACAATCAAATTTTGGTTTTACATTATGTGGCACTTTGTTTATGTTCCCTAATCATATATCTTAATCATGTAAAACGGAGAAGATCTTGCTGCACTCCTATTGATCCTAGATAGAGAGAAGAGGCCTATAGTATTCAGATGAACGATTCCCCATGAGAGGAGATTCCAGCGATTATTATCTACACATCTATTGCGCTACTTCCCAAGTATCAGTTTTTTTGAGAGGTGAGAGACAGTATTTATCAATATTTTTGGTGAAGGACACTTTTTGTGAATTACTTGCACATTTGCATTTTGTGGTGTTTTGAACATTTACTTAATTTAGGACTTTCAACAAAAAGCTCATGTGGTTGTGGATGTAATTGCCATCATCCCTTAAAATATTTAGAAAGATATGTCCTCATTCTGGGAACGAGGACATATCATTCTAAATAGGGCTCCTTTAGGGAGGGAGGAGCCAGGTGCCGCTGCTTCCAGGGTACGGCCGAACCCGGAAGCCTGTACTTTCGTTGCTGATTGCTGTTTATTCTATGTAAGTTACCACAGCGCTTTTATTAAAACAAATTTTAACTTACTACACTATGGAGCCCATTTTTTCCTTTTCACTATTTATCTGAGAACACCGGCTGAGTGTGGGAGATTGCCATCTCTTCCTTTACCAACCTATACTCCCTTGGGAGCTGGGACCACGATTGGAAGTCGATTCTGGAAGCCGCTCCGGTGTCTACATTCCTGCCCACCTGTGGATTTAAGCCTGATTCGGGCCACTGGGGGCCGCCACTGCAGGTGAGAGACTGGGGGAAATGGTCACCGCACATCAGAACAAGATTGGATGAATTATAGACATCTGCTACCACTGCACTTGCACTTTTCTCACTTGTAGAAGATTTCCTGCTGTTCATACTGGAAGTCACATTGAAAATCGCATTGCATGTTTTTGGACTGCACTTTTTATTTTCACCTTTATTTCGTTTGATGCTATTTTTTGCTACCAGTTCATAGTTGATTGGACATATAATTATATCACTTGCCAATACTGACAGTATTTGTTTAATTTGTCCACTTGCATATTATTATTTTTTATTGTACGCACACTGCACTTCGTAAGAATTCCTTCTTTGGGAGTAGCATTGAAGATCGCATTGCATGTTGGTGGATTGCACTATATTACTTTCACTTTTTGATGTCAGGTTATGCTAGATGTTCACATTTTGATTGGACACCTTTTATATCATGTGACATTGTTCACATTGATTGTCTCTGTATACTTGTTGCATAAAACTGGGTGTATTTGTTTCATCGTGTGCACACTGCACTTTGTTGGTATATTTACACATTATTTCTGCACCTTGTTTTATTTTATATTTTGGTATTTATTTAGGTTTTAGACCATTTCTTTTAATTTATTTTTTCACATCAAGATTGAGGTAGCGCTACATATCTTATTACACTTTTTACTGTTGTCTTATTTTTTAATTCAAAAAGTGTATTTTTTCCAAAAAAAGTGCGCTTGTAAGACCGCTGCACAAATACGGTGTGACAGAAAGTATTGCAACGACCGCCATTTTATTCTCTAGGGTGTTAGAAGTAATTTTCTAGCAAAAAAAAAACTGTTTTTAACAACATATCTCAGAAAGAGGCTTAAGTGATTAATTATTCAACATCTCCTCTTTCCTGCTATCTGTCCCACATGACAATTGGGCCTTATTCAAATGGAGCATATGCATCCATGCCCAGTTTAATGGCCGTGTACCGCGCGGGGATACTTGGTATTCTGTGCATCCCTGTGCAGGCAGTCCAGTCAAAGTCAATTGGGGCACAGCAGCTGCATGGACAGTTGAATGTCAAAATTTGACATGCAGATAGGAAGGGATGCATAGATCAAAACAAACGGTGTCTACATTCGGATCTGTGCACCCACTTCTATAGGTGAAGCTCTCTGGTTGATGCAGATGCAGCAAAAAGTGGCACAGCATACAGGACCTGTGTCAGCGCCTGTCTGAATGAGACCTTAGGGGAATTTATCAAAACTAGAGCAGACAGAATCTGGAGCAGCTGTGAATAGCAACATAGTTTTCATTTTCAATGGTGAACAAGCTGAAGATAGAAGCCGATTGGTTGCCATGCACAACTGTTCCAGATTCTGACTGCATCAGTTTTGATAAATCCCCTCACTGTTTTAAATTTCTTACTCCTGACTACTGCATTCCAGTGGCGGCCCGTCCATATGGGACTCTGCCCCCCCTAATTAATGCGTTCGGCCCCTACTCTACATGCAAGACGCATGGATTCCAATGTTTTTTTTTTTTTCGAAGCACATGATTAGAGCCGGAGGCTTCAAAAAGGTTGGGCCAGGGGCGCTGGCGACAGACTCAAGAAGAGGAGGATCCAGGCTGCTCTGTGCAAAATCATTACACAGAGCAGTTAAGTATAACATGTTTCTTATTTAAAAAAAAAAAAAAAAAAACTTTAATACTTTAAAGTGTTACTAAACCCATTAATAGTAAAATAGTTCATCTGCCCCACCCCCCACAGTGCCCACAGCTTACAAATCTTCCACTGTATACCTATTTGGCTGATCTATATATACCATGGTCACGTGATAAACTAAGGTTTGCCCGGGTGCTGAGTGTTCAGGTAGAAGGAGATTTCCACTACAGCCTATGTCCTCATGCTGTTATGGGAGGCGGGTCATCCATCAATCAAGATGTGACATTACATCCACTGAGTTCTTTTTTAGTTAGTGAGCAAGGAGGAGGAGACTGGGCTGTCATTTAGGATCTGTATACAATACACGCCCAAATGTGTGATGTCAATATCATGTGACCTGAACTGCTCAACTCAACAAGGAAATGCTCTCTCCAGCAATAGAGACCAAATTGAGCATGTGCAGGGGGACCACTCTGACTGTGTCTTATCTGGCCTTGCCCAGAGTGACTCTGCAGGAGGAGAAGGATCTGTGCATACAGGATCAAAGAGCCTTTTTACACAATGCAGAGGATTAACCCCTTACGTTCCACAGTGAGTATAACAAGCATTCTATTCTGCACATACAGACAGATTTTACTGTTGTGGGTTTAGTAACACTTTAAGGTTAGCTGTGTGCAGTAAAGGATTTGCAGTAGGATAGTTTAATTTAATTAAATTGAGTGTACTGGGGTTTGTACTGTCTGTTACATACTCGCTTGTGGCACAGTCATTAAAGCATATGGTCATTTAAGCCCATCCCACTGCTAATGCAATCTGACCACACACACTGTTTTGGTGCTGCGCCGCTATATTGCCACATACCATTTTTTGGGGTGGGGGTGCAAAAAAAATGACCAGCCCCGGGTGCCAGATGTGCTAGCTCAGCCACTGGTAGCGTGGATACTTTATATACATTAATTTACCTTTTATCTGTAGGCCCAATTTGAATAAGGATCTAATATTTCCTTGCTCAAATTTGTTGAATATTTTTATATTCAAGAAGAACACTAAACCCACAGGATATAATAGATGTCTATGGCTCAGAGCAGCTAACCCGCAGGAAGGCCTCAGGTGTACTGTGCTACACCTGCGGATCAGTGTGAAATCAGCCCAATAGTTATTAACCCTTTTATATTGCCAATATGTCCATTGCAAAATCTGTATGTGCTGTTTAATACACTGACCTTATTTTCCTAATCCGGCTTCTGTTGGCATTGCTCTCCAGGCTGCTAGTAAGGTCCCAGGTGAAGTGCACTTGGTATCACTCCACCTGGGACAGGAGCCGGCGCCGCAGAACAAGCATCAGCTTATGCAGCTTCTGCTTTCTCCACAGCCGCCTGCTTTCTCTGCTTCTGGCACCAGCCTGATACACTCTGATGCTCTAGGATGGTGGATTGGCAAACCCAGATCACAATCAACAGGTTGCTGACACTGGGCATGCACTTCCCTGGTTTGAGGTCGCGGGCCACATCAGAGGGCTTTGGGTTGAGCACTTAGAGTGTCATGAGAAAAGTATGGGGGTTGTTATTGCTGGGTCTTTTTTAAAGATGGTAGTTACCTAGCTGTGCCTAGCTCAAGTATCTTTGAATCACAGAAACCAGTTCAAAGCATGCTGTAAATGAGTGTCAAAAAGATGTCTTAATTCTTTTTATTGCTGCCTGTGTCTCTTTTGGCCAGATTTCCTCCTCAATTTCTTTCAGGACAGGAAGTGATAAAAAATCTCTAAAATATATGAAAACTAATATCTAGTAGCCTGGAAAAAAAGTTCAGAAGTTCTGACAATGTTTTATCGCTATCTTTGAATTCATGAACTAATGACAACTGAAGCCCTATTTTTGGGTGTCACGTGGAATGGGATAACAAAGATTTTTTTTTTTCCCATGGAAAAGGAAAGATCTCACCAATGGGGTCACAGACAGCAGTTACAAAAACTGACTTAAAGCAGTACTTTACCCATAACAACGTGATCAAAAACAATGTTCTCTAGCAATGAGCATGCATTCCACATTAATAATTATTCTACCTTTCTATTGTGAAAAAAAAAAAAAAAAATTATTCTACCAAAATTAGTGTGTGCTATAAATTGCCTCCAGCATTACTACTGTATCTTCTTGTCGATGGCTGCCATTTTGCTGAAGCCCAAAGCCCCTGATCAGCAGTAAATCTTTAGGCAGATCAGCTTCTACATTTTTGGCACAATGCCAAAAAACAGAGAGCAACTGAGTATGTGCAGAGCAGGGTAAGACATTTGTAATGTTTTAAATAGCTATATCTGCAAAATGGGCCAGCATGACGCAACCTATCAGGACTTAACACGTTTGTTAACCCAGAAAATAAAAATAAAGATCCTGTTTTTTTAAAGCCTGTTTTACAGCATAGTGCATGTGCTGTGTAATTTGGACCCCTGTATCGCCTGTAATACCTGGCTGATCCTGACAGTTTCTACCTTCCCCTCTCTGTGCTGACTCCCTTGTATCAGGGCTGCAGAGATCTGACACCGAAGTGAGTGCATGCCTCTGTCATACGCTGCTATCTGTATGTCTCCTCTGTCCTCCCCCCTCCCCTCCCTGTCATCTTTCACTATCGCTGATCTGCTCCTCTCCCCACTGCTTCAAAACTATCTGACCTTTATATCATCCCCTGTGTCAGATAAAAAGCTGCATCCTAGTGCCTGTGCTTTATTTAAAAAAAAAATGATTTCTATGTGTTTTAACAGTGTATTCCAGCGATCACATGACACCTGGCTCTCTGCTCCTTTCCTCCCCTCCTCCCTGGCTCTCTCTGCTCCTCTCCTCCCCTCCTCCCTGGCTGACGTCAGCAGGGGAATCCTGGCCCCGCCCACTAGAGATAACACATAGAGAGAGCTGAGAGGCTGGAGTCCTCTTATCACTGGGAAATGCTGTGGATACAGGTAGAAATCATTTTTTTTTTTTATAAAGCACAGGCACTAGGATGCATCTTTTTATGTAACTGAGGGGATGATATAAAGATGAGATAGTTGCTTAACAACCAATTTAAGACCGTAAGACTGGCCATACACGGTTGCAGGAAAGAAATTTGCACGATTCCCTCATCAACACAGATGGCGCTGACAGGGGAATCAGCAATTGTCTTCTCCCGGCGGGAGATATCAGCAAACTATACAGAGTGTCACATGGTACAAAGCCACAACTAAACCCAGAATATCAGGGGATCTGCAGACAACAGGGCAACATGGTACAGAGATATATTCTACTGTGTGCTGGGATTGATCATTCCATTCAGTTCTAGTGGAAAGAAAGTTGGAGTTCAACTAAGTGACCGTTCCAATTCAATTTGCAACCACCTTTTTTGTTAAACTGATAAAAAAACAAAAATGTAGTTTCCATGAGACCAGCTGTTTCCTCACTGCTTACAGAAGACTTTATATAAAGACTGTTTAGAAGTTTGCAAAGGGGGTAGGATTTAAATCTTATATAAGATCAGGGGGTTTCTTTTAGCACTTTACAACTTCTTTTTAAATATATGTGTGTGCATATATGTATGTATGTGTGTGTATGTATGTATATGTATGTGTATAATATATATATATATATATATATATATATATATATATATATATATATATATATATATATACACACACATATACTGAAATCTTTTGAGAAATACTCAATAGCTGCTGCTAGAGTAGGTTGAGGAATTAGGAGCTGAGATCTATAGCCAATTCCAAAACTATATAATTTTTACCTGATTTGCAATAAGACCATCCGCTGAGGTTCAAATTCCGGCGGTCCACGTGTATTGCATGGTTTAATTTGGGTGGTCCAGGATCAAGAATACCATCTTCTGCAAGAAAGTTACAACATTATGTATTTTGTTTTTAAATGTAAGATTAGATACTGAAATATGTTTAGCAATGATCTACAAGGTTCTAGGGGGGCGATGTTGATTTTTAAAAGTCACTGCTAAGTGGGCGGGACTGCCTTTAATATAATCACAGATTTGCCTTTAATATAATCACAAAAGCTGAAGTCCCTTTAGTGTGCTGGACCCTTTAAAAACATCTCACCAAAGACTACAAGGGATGGCTGTGTACTGTAGATATCCTTAACCATACCTCCCAACGTTCTGAGATGTGAAAGAGAGACACCTGTTAGCTCATTAAATGTAAGCAAAGAGCACATCAATGCCGTGCACCAATTCTAACCATGAAGAATAAATGTACACTAAACTATTGGTGAAATCTACAAGCATTTTTTCCTTTGTATTAAAATCGAATTTAAGGTAAAAAGTTTTTCTTCATTTTGGACAGAGCAAGGGAGGGTTATAACATTGTCAGTTTTTATTTTGCCATCTGTGTCCCATGGCGGAGATTTCCCTTCACTTCCTGTTCCATAGCTAAACATCCCTGCAAATTAAGAGAGTCACCAGAACTAGTGTCTCCATTGGCAGATTTCCCCCTCTATTACTTTTCTGGGGACATCCCAAAATTTGGTATTTTCTTTTACTTTCACTTTCAAATGATAATGGTAAACAGGACAAATAGAGAGGGTAAATCTCCTTAATGGGGGCATAGACAGCATTAAAAACTGACAGGGGTTTTAAACCCTCTCCACTCTATCCAAAAAAAAAAAAGTTTTGCCTTTAGTTGTACTTTTACTTGCTGCCCCTGAACTTCCTATCTTTGAGATTCAAGAGACATGGCCCCTGAAGTATCTTCTGCATGTGAAACAATGCTGGGTATGTTGGATGCATGGTCACCTGCTGAGCTCTGTGGTTGTATCAGCCAGTCTGCAGAACAAAGTTGTGATATAGATACCAGGGGAATAAAACTTCAGGGTTTAGGAGGCATCCAACATACCCTGAATATATTCAGCTACTGTAGATTTTGAAGTGTTTTAAGATAGGAGGCTTTGGCAGAGGTAAGTATAATATCTCTTCTCTTGAAGGGGCATTTTTTGTTGAAGTATAACTAAAGGCAAAACTTTTTTCTTCACTTTATATAGAGCAGGGGGGGGGGGGTGTTATAACATTATCAGTTTTTATTTCGCCATCTGTATCCCATTGCGGAGATTTCACTTCCTGTCCCATAGCAAACATCCCTGCAAATTAAGGGAGTTCCTTGGGAACCACCAGGTCAACAGAACCAGTGTACCCCATTGGCAGATTTCCCCTCTATTACTTTTCTGGGGAAAACCCAAAACTTGGGTTTTCTTTTACTTTCACTTTTAATATTAATGGTAAACAGGACAAATAGAGAGGCCAAATCTCTCTAACGGGGGCGCAGACAGCAAAAAAACTGACAGGTATTCTAATCCATCTCTATTCTACCCAAAACTAAAAACAACATGGTTGCCCTAAGTTACAGTTTAACTTTTCAAAATAACAAATTCAGTAATTGAATTCAGTATTGAGATTGGATGAAAAGTATAGTGTAGTATAACTAAGTTTTTTCATTCCCTTCCCCTAGGTCACACTTGTCTCCATCCCTTACTCAACTCCTAGCACTGCCCCCTTGTAGTGAACACAGAACCAAATATTATTTTGAGGGGGATATAAAACTATATTGTATGGAATTTTTCAAAAGGGAAGTATGGGAATTAAAGGAAATAAACTTCCACACTCACTTAGGTGGATGCAGCATCTGTACAATTCGGCATTTGTTCCCTGCCGGCTCTAATACCGAGAACTGAGTGATCAAAGACTGCTGATCACTCAGTTTTCGGTCTTCATTGAACTGAGAATGGTGACTTTTAGTCAATGTCTCTCGCTCAGCCCCTCCAGCACTCACTGGAGTGCCTGGCTGTGGAGGGGGCAGGAGCATCTGGTAGTCCACCAAACCAACACCTGCAAACATTGTAGCCAGTTGGCTGGGATAACAGATTGGTGCAATTGAGCGGTGTCAATTTTATTTAGTTTTTGGTCTACTAAAAAAAAAAAAAACTACAGGAATTATTGGTTGTATACTCTGCCACCATTCAAGCTCTCACCACTTTGCCACCCCCACCCCACCCAGGGCACCACCCCTTACAACTCTCTCGCTCTTACCACTTGACCCTGGTCCTCTTTCTCACCAGTTCACTGCACAGCTTCTGCTCCACACACATTTTCCCCACTTCCTCACATGACTTCAAATTGGGAAAGCCTACCTTTTAAGAAGTTGCTGACCGCCCTTTTGTAACTTTACTGCTACAGGGTGGCTGCTCTGTGCAGAATCACATATATACGTTTTTCTGTTCTTTTGGGTAGCGGGCATGCGCTGCTTCTGCTGTGATTAGTCACAGCAGAAGCTGATAAGCGGGTGTCGGAAAATGGATGAACGCTGACACCCACTGATCGGCAAGGAAAAACACTGGTTAGGCACACATTTAACCCTTTGATCATCCTAGATTTTTCGATGTCCCAGCCAGTGTCTTTAGTACAGTGACAGTGCATATGTTTAGCACCGCTCACTATATTAGTGTCATTGGTCCCGAAAAGTGTCAGTTATTGTCAGATTGGCCTCCACAATATTGCAGTCCCAATATAAGTCGCTGATCGTTGCCATTACTAGTATAAACAAAAATTCCAGTATACAGTATATACACACACACTATAGTTTTTAGACACTATAACGTTTGTGCAAATCAATATACGCTTATTGGAATTTTTTTTACCAAAAATATGTAGCAGAATACATATTGGCCTAAATTTATGAAGAAATTTGAATTTTTTAAATGTTTTTTTTTGTATATGTTTTATTGCAGAAAGTAAAAAACATTGTTTTATGTTCAAAATTGTTTTTTTTTTGTTTATAGCAAAAAAAAAACAAAAAACAGTGGTGATCAAATACCACCCAACAAAAGCTCTATTTGTGGGAAAAAAAATTACATCAATTATATTTGGGTACATTGTTGCATGACTGCGCAATTAACAATTAAAATAACGCAGTGCTGTATCGCAAAAAATGGCCTGGTCATGATGGAGGGTACATTTTCTGGTTAATAATCACATGGTTTATATCAATGTTAATCCTTCAAAAGTGGTGATTTATTATACTCACTTGGTTTTGGGTCTTTTGGCTGCTCAGTGCGTAAAAAAAACTTCTGAGGCCCAACAAGCTGACAGAAATCTTCAGGGCTCAGTGTATAATCTGCATGATGGTTCAAGAAACAAGGATTGAGAGCTGAGGAAAGGAAAAACAACTAGTAAGATAACATCTTCTAAATGAATGATGATCACATATTTAACATAACAACCAACATCTTCACACTCTTTTTTTGGATGAATGAAGCATACAGTGCCTTGAAAAAGTATTCATACCTTTTGAAATTTGGGTGAAGCGTAAGTGAAGGTTAACATTTTTACTGGATTCTGGGTTTATTTATATTTTGTCATTCAAAAGTTTTTTATTTTAGAAACATTCATTAAATATCAACAAATACAGAATATCTGATAAAAGTATTAGATTATAATACTGAAGTACAAATGATGCAAGTAAAAATGTTACACTATGTTTACAACCAATGGGAATTAATTCAATTTATAATAGACTTCAGTTTTCATAGTGTTAGTAAAAAACGATGAATACTCCATGTAGTAGTGCGATATTAGATAATCCTGAGTGTAAACGTTGTTTACAAATGAAGTTAGAAATCTCAAACTGGAGAAGACAAGAATATATCAGTTTAGAGATTTGAATCTAACTAAACCTTGACCATAACTTCAATTATGTGTTGATAACAAATACTGTATTGTAAAAAAAGACTGAGTTGAAAAAGATAGTAGTTCTTGAAGGAACAAGGGGAAAGAAAATGATAAGAGGAAATAAGGGCAAATGGTAAGGGAAGACGACAGAACTCCGAAGGCAAATTTTATGTATACATTTTGTTGTCGATAATCCATGAAAGAGTATCAATCACATGACGAGAGTACTTGATCATCAAAATTGTCTGGCATGTAATATTTAATCCATGGTTTCCATATGTTGTCAAACTTCTATAGTAAAGTTCTAAACTTCTTCATATGATTTTTATCTAAAGCATCAATTTTAGCATGTATAAAAGATTGATTCATTCTAAGTTTGGTTTCTGCAATGTTCACAACAGGTGTTTTCCATGCATTAGCTATTGTCTGCTTTGCAGCTATCAGGAACGTGAGGAATAGCTTAAATTGTTTCTGAGTAAGAGAAACTGGTTTTAAAACTGAGAAGAGCTGACATTGGGTCTGGTAAAACAGAACAGTCAAATAATTTTGAGGTTATCGGAAAGACATTTTCCCAAAATGTGTGCACGATTGGACACTTCCACCAAATGTGCATGTATGTACCTTGTTCCGGACAGCCGCAAAAACAGAGGCCTGAGTTGTCTATTGCAAATATGGCTATTCTGACAGGAACCAAATACCATTGTGTAAGTACTTTATATGATGTCTCAACTGCCAATATGTTTGTAGATGATTTAGTATTAGACCAAATCTTGGAATCAATCTTACAATCAAGGTCTTTTTCCCACTTAGCAACATATGTAGGTAAAATTGCATTTGATTTAGTGATCAATTGGAAATAAATTATTGGGATGCAACCTTTAGCATGTGGTTCTTATTGGCAAATTCTTTCAAACTGAGAAATGGTGTGTTATCACTAGATTTGAGGAGAGGAGCATAAAAATGTTTCATTTGAAGATATCTGAATATTTCAAGTTGGGGGAGCCCAAAGGTCTTGCATAGTTCTGGGAAAGGTCATACTGAGGTTGTTGAATTTATATCATATAGACAAGTAAGGCCAGCCTTAGACCAGGCTTTAAAAGTCCTGGGAGATATCCAAGCTGGATAAAAGGCTGGATTTTTGTGAACAGAAAGAAACGGGTTATGTGAAGATTGTAGACCATGTGAGATTTTATGTCTGTCCTAAATAGATAAGGAATGCCTAGAAATTGGATTCTTTAAAGCTTTACGATCTGCAGGTTGTAACCATAATATATTATTTATAGGAAGAGGATCGCAGTCTATTGCTTCCAAGAATACCCACAAAGGAATCTCTGTAGTTGAATGATATTTCGATTAATGTGCCATTTGAGCTGCTTTAAAGTAAGTTGAAAAAAATCTGGAAATCCCAGACCACCCATTGATTTAGGGAGAACTAAGGTTTTCCTAGGTAGCCGGGGTTTTATTTTCCCCCAAGTGAATTGTATTATTACCCTTTGTTGAATCAATCTAAGAAAATAAGTGGGAATATGGATTGGAAGTGTTCTAAATAAATATAAAAATTTGGGAAGTATGGTCATTTTTATAATGTTGATTCTTCCAAACCAAGAGATCAGTATGGATGACCAGTTGGATAACAAACTTGTAATATTTTTCAATAAAGCTGGGTAATTAGCCGCAAATAAATCTGAGGGAATGGCAGTGAGTTGAATACCCAAATATGGAAGGCTACGATCTACCCATTTAAAGGGTAATGAATTTTGTATAGTTTGTTTTTCCGTTTCGTTGAGTGAGATGTTTAGTGCCAGAGATTTTTGGGCTTTAACTTTAAGGCCCGAGATAAGTGAAAATTCATGTAGTACAACCATAAGGTTTGGGGCAGAAACTTTTGGCAAGGACAAAAATAGGAGAATGTCATCTGCGAATAAGCATATTTTGTGTTGATATCCGCCTAATTCAATACCCGTGATTGTAGGTTCCATCCTTATTCTTTGCGCTAGAGGTTCGATGAGTAGTACAAATAATAATGGAGAGAGTGGACATCCTTGGTGCGTCCCTCTCTGTATATTAAAACTCATCCGATTTGTACCCTGCATATTTAATGTAAGCTTTGGGTTCATGATACAATGCAGAAATCCATTGCAAAAAAGTGGGCCAAAGCCCCATTTATCAAGGGTGAAGTGCATATAAGACATTGATACTGTGTCAAATGCTTTCTTAATGTCTAGAGAAAAAACAGGTGGGAATACAACGTATTTTAGCGGCATGTGACAAAAGGGTTGTGTAACGACACCCCAAGTATGAAAGGTGTTAAAGTCGTTTAAGACATTCCATTTCCAAACACAAAGGCAGCTACCTAACACTCCGATCAGCCGAACAAGAAACCCATACGAATAACTCTCCCCTCAAATGCGAGACAAGGCTCTGTCTTGAGGGTCAAAACGGGAATCAACTCATTTATTTTCACACATGGACACAACAGATAAAATAACTCAGACTCTTTCTCCCCACCCTTGGAAAACTGGGCGGGCCAAACTGTCCAATGACAATGGACACACAGGTCAGGTGTGTCCAACGTCTCATCAGTACACAGACTTATGAGCAAGGAGAGCTGCTGGAGGAATCCCCCCTCCCTCCATAGAAATACACATCCTGTGATCCAAGTCAGACAAACACAATAGAACATTGGAATACAGCCCCACCCCAAACTAGCACAACAAACAGTACACAACAGCATGAGACAACACACAATATATATACACAACATTGTGAAACAGTCACTATTTATAATATGGCACATACGGGGTTCCCAGAGTTTTGTGTTTTGGGGGGACAGGGACTTGAATCCAAAGTAACATTAGTTCAGGGTCCCCAGGCATACACCTCACAAAGAGTATTGTTCCCTTAAAATCCAGGGCCCATAGTGGAAAGGCAAGAGGCCTGCATTCAGTCCTCTCCAAAAGCATCTGTCCCGGGTAGGTCTGTCACAGGTTGCAAGTCTGATATTATCGCTAGCTTGTCGAATAGGGATGAAACCAACTTGATCGCGATGTAAAAGGTTACCTATAATCCTGTTTAATCTATCGGCTAGAATTTTGGCCAATTTTTACGTAAAAAATTTAATAAAGAGATAGCGCGTTAATTTGACCAAACTGAGTAATTTGTATGTGGTTTGGGGAGCATGCAAATAATTGCAGTCAAAGTTTCCCTCCTAAAAGAATGACCTTTAAGGAGGGAATTGAAAGTACCGTATTTATCGGCGTATAACACGCACCGGCGTATAACACGCACCCCAATTTAGGAGGGAATTTTAAGGAAAAAAAAACTTTTAGGAGGGAAGTTGAAGGGAAAAAAACTTACATTTAAATGCCCATCATTGCAGCCTTCTCAGTGCAGCCTTGCCCCAGTGCAGCCTTGTCAGTGCAGCCTTGTCAGTGCAGCCATGTCAGTGCAGCCTTCCCCAGTGCAACCTTGTCAGTGCAGCCATGTCAGTGCAGCCATGTCAGTGCAGCCTTCTCAGTGCAGCCTTGCCCCAGTGCAGCCTTGCCCCAGTGCAGCCTTGCCCCAGTGCAGCCTTGCCCCAGTGCAGCCTTCGATCCCCTGTCCCTGCTTGCTGGGCTTCAAAATCGCGGACCGCGATTTGAAAATGGCGCCGCCGGCGCCGAAATACACAGAGCCGGTCCTCGGCTCTTTCCGGCAGCTCTCGTTTACTTTCGGTTTCACTCGTAGCCCCGAGCGGAGCTATCCGAACCTACTCGGATAGCTCCGCTCGGGGCTACGAGTGAAACCGAAAGTAAACGAGAGCCGCCGGAAAGAGCCGAAGACCGGCTCTGTGTATTTCGGCGCCGGCGGCGCCATTTTCAAATCGCGGTCGGCGATTTTGTTATTTTGACAGGTCGGGATCGCAGGGGATCGGCGTATAACACGCACCTGCGACTTTCCCCTGATTTTAAGGGGAAAAAAGTGCGTGTTATACGCCGATAAATACGGTATTTGTCAAAACCGGCTATAAGATATCTGCAAATGTTTTATAGTAAAGAGCAGAAAATCCATTGTGACCAGGCCTTTCATTTAGTTTCAAATTATTAATCACTTCAGATATCACCTCAACAGACACAGATTCCTTCATCATTTCCAGTTGTGTTTTTGATAATGCAGGGAGAGAGATGTGAGAGAAAAAATAATTTGCCTTAGATGGATCCAACTCGGATGAGTATAAATTTTTTAACTGTGTTTTAAATTTTTGTAAGATTTTCAATGGATTGTTAGAGTATACATCTCTGGATAGTTTAAGATGGATAGGTTTAGTTGGATTGTGGCAAGATTTTAGTGCCCGGGCTAAAAGCGTATTTGGTTTATTTGCGCTCAAGTTATGTTGTGATCTTTTAATGGTTTTGTCTGCAGACTCGGTGAGGAATAAATCAAATTCCAATTTGGCTTTATCTAGTTTTACTCTGGATGAAGGAGAAGGGTTATGTTGAAATGTCATATAACATGTATTAAAATTTGTTTCTAAAGTGCGACAAAGGACTTTTCATTCTCTATTGAATATATTAGCTTGTC
Organism: Aquarana catesbeiana; assembly: GCF_042186555.1. Lineage (NCBI taxonomy): Eukaryota > Metazoa > Chordata > Amphibia > Anura > Ranidae > Aquarana > Aquarana catesbeiana. Next base: position 39,589,095 of record NC_133332.1, read on the forward strand.
ATAAACATATGCCACAGAGAACAGGTTTGTGTGTTTCCCATAAAGTGGTTGGGGAGATTTCTGGTGTAGAATTATGTTTTAGATAATCCTTAAGTGCAAGTTCAATATTATTTTTATGTACTTGATTTTTTGAGCAGAAAATCTCTAAATAGCCACGTTGGATCACGTGCTTTCGGAATTATGGAAACTATAGTATTGTAGATTGCACTATGGTCAGACCAAGGAATGGGAACAATTTTTGAAGTTAAGATTTCCGGAACTATACCCGTGGACAAAAATATATGATCTATTGTCAGGAAAAGCCCTCTTGCAAATATCCCAGCAGACTGAAGTTTAAAGGAATGCCTGTGCATAGAAGCGCCATCCGGCGCTCGCGTGCGCACAATAGCGCCAATAGCGCGCACGGGCGTATGCGCATGCGCAATAGCGGCGAGCGCGCCCCCTGTGACAGCACTTGGCGCTAAAGAGGATATTTAAAGGGGACTGTTCCACTGCTGCCTTGCTGTCCGGTCTACAGCGTTCCTGAAGACCCCTAGTGCCCTGTTACTTTGCATTTGCTACCTGATACCTGTTGAACTGTTCCTGACTACTGTTTGCTGCCTGCCCTGATCCCGGCTTCTGGACTTTGACTACTCTGTTTTCTGCCTGCCCTGATCTCAGCTTTTGGACTTTGACTACTCTCCTGGATTTACCTTCTGTACCTGATCTGCCCGCCTGTGTTTGACCCGGCTTGCCTGTACCCTGCTGTCTACATCCTGCTGCTGGACTACAAGACACCTCCCTGCTGTCCACATCCTGCTGCTGGACTACAAGACACCTCCCTGCTGTCTACATCCTGCTGCCGGACTACAGGACACCTCCCAGCTGACTACCTGATTCAGCTCTCTGCTCCAGCCTTCCAGTCAGGCACTTGTGCCCCTTCGCACTCTCGAGCCCCTGTCATCACTACCAGGGGTTCCCGAGTCGGAGGTATATGAGAGGCCGTTCCCTGCATTCCGGGCTCTACCTACCAGGTACGTGACAGTACCGGACAGCCATGTCCGAGCCCACGCAGGGGACGTCGCCCATGGAGGACTTATGCCGTCATCTAGCTGGACTTACGCAAGCTGTCAAAGACTTACAAGACGGTTATAAACAACTAGAGGAGCGTGTCCAAGTTCTCTCTAACCCAGCTCCGGGTCCACCTGCTGCTCCCTCTGTGGTCATGCTGCCGCCTGAACCCAAAGTACCTACACCAGAAAGGTTTTCCGGGGACCACAGCAAGTTTAGAGAATTCCGTAATGCCTGTGAACTCTTCTTTGCTCTTCTTCTTCTTTGAACTCTTTGACCACTTGGGAAGCTTCTTCCAAGCCATGGCGCTCTTATATGAAGATCCGTAACAGGCAGCCACCGCAGAAGCAGCACTGTTCTCACTTCAGCAGGGCCGTAGGGCGGCGGAGGACTATGCATCTGAATTCTGTCGTTGGAGTTCCGACACAAACTGGAACGACGCCGCCCTACACTACCAGTTTCGCATGGGACTTTCTGAACCATTAAAAGATGAATTAGCCCGGGTAGGCATTCCTGCCACACTTGAAGACCTTATCAACCTGTCAATTCAAATTGATAGACGTTAAGAGAACGCAGGGCTGAACGCGCAACTGGTCCCTCTCGCCCAGTGTGGATGTTACCACATGTACATAACCCTCCTGCACACTCCTCTACCGATACCTCTGAACCGATGCAACTCGGCCTGATCCGTCCTTCTCTCACCCCTGAAGAAAGACAGCGCCGGCGGGCTAACAACCTCTGCCTGTATTGCGGGGAATCTGGACATTACGTGAAGACTTGTCCGGCAAAGACCTGTAAGCATACTACTCTCTCTTCAACTTCCTTATCTGCTGTGTTTAACAATGCCACTCACCTGGCTGTTCCATCTCTCCGCAGCTTCCAGGAGGGAACATCCGGGCAACCGCTATAATTGATTCCGAAGCCTGTAGCGGATTTATGGACTTATCCTTTGCTCACAAGTTCCAGATCCCTCTACGACCCAGAGCACAGGGACTGTCTGTACACCTGGCCGACGGATCGGCTATTAAATCTGGGCCCGTAACACAGGAGACAGTTCCTCTAGACACCATCATTTCCGGCAACCACCGGGAATTACTCCGCCTTGACATCATTGAGTCACCCCTGTTTCCCATCATACTGGGTATACCCTGGCTCAAAGCTCACAACCCACAGATTGACTGGTCTACTGGAAACATCAGCTTTTCCTCTCCTTACTGCCGTCAACATTGTCTACAAGGATTTACTACCATTCCATCTCCCTTGCTTTGTCTTAAAACCGATGCTGAAAACTGCCAAACCGTTCCAGAAGCGTACCATGACTTCCTGGATGTGATCAGTCGGAAAGGGGCAGAAACACTTCCCCCACCCTGCTGTCTACATCCTGCTGCCAGACTACAGGACACCTCCCAGCTGACTACCTGATTCAGCTCTCTGCTCCAGCCTTCCAGTCAGGCACTTGTGCCCCTTCGCACTCTCGAGCCCCTGTCATCACTACCAGGGGTTCCCGAGTCAGAGGTATACGAGAGGCCATTCCCTGCATTCCGGGCTCTACCTACCAGGTACGTGACAGTCTATCCTTGAGAATGAGCGATGAGGGTACGAGTAATGTGTGTATTGTCTCTTGGTAGGATTTTAAAGGAATGCCTGTGCATAGAAGCGCCATCCGGCGCTCGCGTGCGCACAATAGCGCCAATAGCGCGCACGGGCGTATGCGCATGCGCAATAGCGGCGAGCGCGCCCCCTGTGACAGCACTTGGCGCTAAAGAGGATATTTAAAGGGGACTGTTCCACTGCTGCCTTGCTGTCCGGTCTACAGCGTTCCTGAAGACCCCTAGTGCCCTGTTACTTTGCATTTGCTACCTGATACCTGTTGAACTGTTCCTGACTACTGTTTGCTGCCTGCCCTGATCCCGGCTTCTGGACTTTGACTACTCTGTTTTCTGCCTGCCCTGATCTCAGCTTTTGGACTTTGACTACTCTCCTGGATTTACCTTCTGTACCTGATCTGCCCGCTTGTGTTTGACCCGGCTTGCCTGTACCCTGCTGTCTACATCCTGCTGCTGGACTACAAGACACCTCCCTGCTGTCCACATCCTGCTGCTGGACTACAAGACACCTCCCTGCTGTCTACATCCTGCTGCCGGACTACAGGACACCTCCCAGCTGACTACCTGATTCAGCTCTCTGCTCCAGCCTTCCAGTCAGGCACTTGTGCCCCTTCGCACTCTCGAGCCCCTGTCATCACTACCAGGGGTTTCCGAGTCGGAGGTATACGAGAGGCCGTTCCCTGCATTCCGGGCTCTACCTACCAGGTACGTGACAGTCTATCCTTGAGAATGAGCGATGAGGGTACGAGTAATGTGTGTATTGTCTCTTGGTAGGATTCAACTCACACCAGGAATCTACTAAATTATGTTTTGCGATAAGTTTTGAGAAAGATTGTTTGACCTTTTGGGTTTGTGAAATTGGTGATTTATCCAGAAAGGGAAAGATAGTCTGATTAGAATCTCCGCATAAAATTACAGTACCTACAGTGGGGACGGAAAGTATTCAGACCCCCTTAAATTTTTCACTCTTTGTTATATTGCAGCCATTTGCTAAAATCATTTAAGTTTATTTTTTTCCTCATGTACACACAGCACCCCATATTGACAGAAAAACACAGAATTGTTGACATTTTTGCAGATTTATTAAAAAAGACAAACTGAAATATCACATGGTCCTAGGTATTCAGACCCTTTGCTGTGACACTCATATTTAACTCAGGTGCTGTCCATTTCTTCTGATCATCCTTGAGATGGTTCTACACTTTCATTTGAGTCCAGCTGTGTTTGATTATACTGATTGGACTTGACTGGGAAAGCCACACATCTGTCTATATAAGACCTTACAGCTCACAGTGCATGTCAGAGCAAATGAGAATCATGAGGTCAAAGGAACTGCCTGAAGAGTTCAGAGACAGAATTGTGGCAAGGCACAGATCTGGCCAAGGTTACAAAAAAAATCTGCTGCACTTAAGGTTCCTAAGAGCAGAGTGGCCTCCATAATCCTTAAATGGAAGACGTTTGGGACAACCAGAACCCTTACTAGAGCTGGCTGTTTGGCCAAACTGAGCTATCAGGGGAGAAGAGCCTTAGTGAGGGAGGTAAAGAAGAACCCAAAGATCACTGTGGCTGAGCTCCAGAGATCCAGTCAGGAGATGGGAGAAAGTTGTAGAAAGTCAACCATCACTGCAGCCCTCCACCTGTCGGGGCTTTGTGGCAGAGTGACCCGATGGAAGCCTCTCCTCAGTGCAAGACACATGAAAGCCCGCATGGAGTTTGCTAAAAATCACCTGAAGGACTCCAAGATGGTGAGAAATAAGATTCTTTGGTCTGATGAGACCAAGATAGAACTTTTTGGCCCTAATTCTAAGCAGTATGTGTGGAGAAAACTAGGCACTGTTCATCACCTGTCCAATACAGTCCCAACAGTGAAGCATGGTGGTGGCAGCATCATGCTGTGGGGGTGTTTTTCAGCTGCAGGGACAGGACAACTGGTTGCAATCGAGGGAAAGATGAATGTGGCCAAGTGCAGGGATATCCTGGATGAAAACCTTCTCCAGAGTGCTCAGGACCTCAGACTGGGCCGAAGGTTTAGCTACCAACAAGACAATGACCCTAAGCACACAGCTAAAATAACAAAGGAGTGGCTTCACAACAACTCCGTGACTGTTCTTGAATGGCCCAGCCAGAGCCCTGACTTAACCCAATTGAGCATCTCTGGAGAGACCTAAAAATGTCTGTCCACCAACGTTTACCATCCAACCTGACAGAACTGGAAAGGATCTGCAAGGAGGAATGGCAGAGGATCCCCAAATCCAGGTGTGAAAAACTTGTTGCATCTTTCCCAAAAAGACTCATGGCTGTATTAGATCAAAAGGGTGCTTCTACTAAATACTGAGCAAAGGGTCTGAATACTTAGGACCATGTGATATTTCAGATTTTCTTTTTTAATAAATCTGCAAAAATGTCAACAATTCTGTGTTTTTCTGTCAATATGGGGTGCTGTGTGTACATTAATGAGAAAAAAAAATGAATTTAAATGATTTTAGCAAATGGCTGCAATATAACAAAGAGTGAAAAATTTAAGGGGGTCTGAATACTTTCCGTCCCCACTGTATTTTATGGTAGTCTATTGTTTGTAATAGATGGGAGAGAAAAGAATTAGGTTGCTTGTTGGGGGCATAATATGAGACAATGGTGATAGTGGTATCCAGTAAATGCCCTTTAAGAATCAGATATTGGCCTTCTGGATATTTAATCTCTTTTATTAGTGAAAATAGGGTGCTACGGTGGAATGCTATAAGCACACCACGTTGTTTCGTGGAAGCTGAGGCCATAAATACTTGTGGGTAAGTTCTACTAAAGAATTTGGGGGTGGATTGTGTAGTAAAATGAGTTTCTTGGAGACATACAATATGTGCTTTTTTGGATGTAAAGGTACGAAAGGCTTTAGTGCGTTTTTACGGAATGTTAAATCCCTGAACATTTAGGGATAGTATATTCAGTGGAGCCATGGTATTAAAGGATCTTTAGTTATGGTTATGCTTAAACAAGGACTATGTAAGAAAGTATTTACCTTCGGAATATAAGGGAAAAAGAAAAAAAAGCTCAGAAAGAAAATGCGTCTGTGAATATCATGAAGATATAGCAAAACATATATAAATTCATAACATATCCGTTGAGGGGAGAAAAAAAATCTCCCTCCAAGGATACATGAGCCACAGTCAGCTGCCCACTGAATCACTGAGCAGCTGAGGGTAGCAAGAGGTGGGCGCAAGGAACATCCCTGCAGAACATGGAGAGCCAACCATATAAATTGTATTCTTACAATCAATAGGCAAAATTAAAATCAAAAAGAATGCCCAAGTCTATAGTGACGGTTTGGGGATTTGTAAAATACAAACAATGGCTGGGAGTAAAAAAATTTAGATATAAAGGACAATTCGTTTTTATATCCTCTAAATCTAAAGATAATAAAGTGTATAATAAAACTAAACTTAACAGTTAATTGGTTGAAAAATGATGATTAATAATGATATCAATGTTAATAAGTACTCTAGGTTTCAAAGAATAACAGGCTGGAACCGTTTATAAGAGAAAGTTAAGGAAAAGTCAAAATAGCATAAATAGGTATGCAACTATAGAGATAGAATTACAGGGAATTGTTAGAAGACTGTAACTGGACCATTTTGTTCAATCAGTCTCACAGAAAAGGGGTGGTATTGGTGCAAGATTCTTTTCAATCCATAGAGTCAGCCGGATCCGGGACAGGGGATTGTATGTGACTTCTTTTATGCGGGCTATGGTTTTCATTATTCCTGGATGCAGAAGAGGAATTACCAGAAGATGAGGACGATCTTTGACGTGTGTCGGCAGAGTCTCTGGTTGTATTTATCAATCCTAGATTCTGCAGGTCTTTAGCGGTACGGAACGTGTATTTGTAGCTTTGATATGTGAAATGCACAGAGAAAGGAAAACCCCATTGATATATTATGGCATTGCGTTGCAATATTTGAAGAAGTGGCTTCAACGCTCGTCTTTTATTGATGGTTAGTTTGAGAGATCTGCGAATAGTTGGTAATTGTGCCCTTGGAAATGTAAAGAATCTTCATTTCTTGCTGCATTTAGCAGCTGTTCCTTGGTACGGTAGAAATGTAATTTTGCGATAATATCGCGAGGCAGATCATCTGATTTTTTTTTTAGGTGTTAGGGCTCTATGAACCCTGTCCATCTCGAAGCGTTCTACTGGTATAGCTGGTTGTAATTCTTGAAAAAGAGCTAACATAGTAGCCTGTAAGTCAGTCACGGATTCTGGAATTCCTCTAATGCATAAATTAGAGCGTGCCGCCCGATTTTGAATGTCTTTCAATCTGGATTGTAGGATTATATTTTCCTCTTTAAGACTATCAATTTCTGATGAGAAATTTGATGTATAATTTTCCATATCGCCTACTCTAATTTCAAGTGCAGACATACGCTGGCCCAATTCCCTAATCTCCCTAGTGAGACTTGTAGTGGTACGGTCTGCGGTAGTCTTTAATGATTTGTGAAACAGTTGCTCTATTTGTTTCAGTGTTACAGGAGGTGACTTTCCTTATGTGAAATAACTTCAAAGTTCTCCATTTCTACCACATTTTTCCCTGAGAGGGAATTAGACTGACTGTAAGCCTTTAATGAAATACCGTCACTGAGTGATGTAACAGAGAGGGTCGGCTGCAGCTTGTCCTCCCTGCATATCACCTCAGAGGAGGACGGCTTCAGCGCTATGCTGTTGTCTCTGTGAGGTGGCACCTGTTTGTCGGTTTTCGGCTTCATACGTGCCTGAAAATCCCCCGAAATGTCTCTATATTAAGGTAGGGTGCTGTGAGCACTGTGTGGTACTATACAGATGTGGGTAGGTGTATTACCTCCGCAGTTATTAGGCTTGTTCATCCCGCGGGATACAGAGCTCTAACCTCCTATATTGTCGCTAGTCTGAATCATCTGCAATTACTTCCATATGTGTGGAGTCCTTCCAGTTGCTGGCCCCATGAGAGGGTTTAGCCCTTGATTTTGTCCCCCTGTTGGGGGGTTTATCCTTCCCCTTGCTGGTGTGCATCCAGGTAATCACAGGAACTCCCCTTTATAGATATTTATGAATTTGCATTGTGATTGTTATGAATATGTCATAATATTATGTATTTTTACATAAATTTAAAAAAAATCTATATATTCCGCTACTAAGCTTCTGATGGAGTGGATTAACATAGCTCCCAACTGTCCCAGATTTTGAGGGACTGTCCCTGATTTCCTCCTCATTTGTCCCTCATTTTGGTCTGATCTATGTAGTTGTATATAAAATGCACTATTTATCTTTCAAAAAGTGTTTCCCAGTGCTAAACCTTTCATTCAATTTCTAAATTGCTGCATTTATATATTTTAAAAACCAATAAGGAATAGTAGTGGCAAAAAAGCACTTGTGGGTTTAACTAATCATTTTTTTCCTATAATTCTCCTTTTTAAGGGGGTGTGTCCTATGCCTACATAGTTTTGCTAATAGGTGTCCCTCGTTCCCATCTCAAAAAGTTGGGAGGTATGGATTCATTCCAGGAAACGCGCCAAGTTTGCAAATAGAAATTACCAAATATGTTAGTTTGAGTACGCATAATGTTGGCTTATAAGCATATGTACCCTAAACTGGGATCATTTAGAGAAAAAAAAAGGTAAATTCCTCATGTAAAATTAGAATTTTTACTCAGTTTAAAATAGTTTTTAATGATCAACTGTATAAATGTAGAAAAAAATTCATAATTTTAACAATTAATGAATGATTGTGTTGCTCCTTTAAAGTCATTGCCATGCCTAGTTGTCTTCTAGTTCTATGTAAAGCGTTGCATGACCATGCAATTGTCAGTTAACCCCTTCACGCCCACACTATAGCTGAAAAGACGGCTACAGCGCGGGCCTAAATTGCTGGGAGTGCGTCCATGTACGTCCTCCTGTGCATGAGCTGCCTGCGCACCCCCTGCAGGATGCGCACAGCGTGCTCTGTGATCAGTGAGTCAATGATTGGCCCCTTACCATGTGATCAGCTGTCAGCCAATGACAGCTGATCACGTGATGTAAAGAGAGCCAGTAATCGGGAGGAAAAAAAAACCCTGATCACCGGCTTCTGTCAGAGGGACATCGGTCCCAAACACGGAGTGCCATCGCCTCATCTGTGCCCACCAGTGTCACCTATCAGTGCAAATCAGTGCCCACCAGTTCCACCTATCAGAGCCCACTAGTGCTGCCAAACAGTGCCCATCAGTGCCTTATCAGTGCTGCCTATCAGTGCCCATCATTGTCACCCATCAGTGCCACCTATCAGTCCGCTTCAGTGCCACCCATCAGTGCTACCTTATCAGTACCTATCAGTGCCTATCAGTGCCCATCAATGCAGCCTATCAGTGCCCATTAGTGCAGCCTATCAGTGCCCATTAGTGCAGCCTCATCAGCGCACATCAATGAAGAAGAAAAATTACCTGTTTGCAAAATTTCATATCACAAACTATGAAAACTGTTTTTTTTTTCAAAATGTTTTTTTTTTGTTTGTTTAGCAAAAAATAAAAACCCCAGTAGTGATTAAATACCACCAAAAGATAGCTCTATTTGTGTGAAAAAAATGATAACAATTTAATTGGGTACAGTGTAGCATGACCGTGCAATTGTCATTCAAACTGCGACAGCGCTGAAAGCTGAATATTGGCCTGGGCAGGAAGGGGATTTAAGTGCCCAGTAGGCAAGTGGTTAAAGTAATGCAATGTGCAATATATAGCAAAACAATGGCCTGTTCATGAAGGGGAGTAAATCTTCCAGTGGTCAAGTGGTTAATGATCACATGCAAAAAGAGAAAGGCTGGTGATATGAAAGTCAGCCAAAACATAATTTTATTAGTGAATGTGAACTGCAGTCAAAAGGAAAGCCAACACGTTTCAGCCATCAGGCCTTAATCATGGCTGTTGGCCAAAATGCGTTGGCTTTCCTTTTGACTGCTATTCACATACAATAAAAAAATTATGTATTAGTGGACTTTCATAGCACCAGCCTTTCTCCTTTTTTGCATGGACTATATGGAGGTTTACAGAGACTTCATAGGCTGAGTGCTGTGTTCTTGAGGCTCACCAGGCATTGCACAGGAGGTAGGAACTCAGATGCACCTGTTCCAGTACCAAGCAACTGGTAATTTAACATAAAAACATATTCACACTCTTTTCTGGATGGGTGAAGCATAAGAGAAGGCAAACATTTTTACTGGATTCTGGATTTACTTATATCTTGATTGCAGATTTCCATTTATATATAACCTCTTATAATGTCGCTAGTCTGAATCATTTGCAATTACTTCCATATGTGTGGGGTCCTTTCAGGTGCTGGCCTCATGAGGGGGTTTACCCCTTGATTATGTCTCCCCATTGGGGTTTTGGTTTATCCTTCCCCTTGTTGGTGTGTTTCCAGGTAATCATAGATAGCGTCCAAACGGTTCTTTTATTGAAGCATGATCACAGAACCGGTAGTGCAACGTTTTGGAGTCACTCAGGACCCCTTTGTCAGGCATGTGACATCACATGCCCGACGAAGGGGTCCTGCGTGACTCCGAAACGTTGCACTACCTTCTCTGTGATGCGATTATGCTACAATAAAAGAATCGTTTGGACGCTACCTGTTCATCCGTGGTGTGGTGGCAAATATCCTCATTGTGGCTTTCTGATCCAGTTTCCAGCTGGTGGTTGCTACAGCACCCAAATCTTCTAGAAATGTATCCAGGAACGTGTGCGATGGGAATATGGAGTATTACAGGTAGTCACAGGAACTCACTTTTATGGATGCATACATATTTGCATTGTGATTGTTATGAATATGTCATAATATTATGTATTTTTACATCTAGAAAACATCTATTTATTCCGCTACTAAGCTTCTGATGAAGTGGATTAATTGCAGGAAACATGCCAAATTTGTGGAAAGAAATAACCAAATATGTTAGTTTGAGTACGCATAATGTTGAGTACGCATATAATAAATGGGATCATTTCGAGAAAAAAGGTCCGTTCCTCATGTAAAATTAATATTTTTACTCGATTCAAAACTCTTTTTAATGATCTGCTTTGTAAATGTACAATAAACTTGGTAATTTTAACTATTTGTGTTGTGCGTTTAAAGTCCCGCAGTGCCTAGTTGTCTTCTAGTTCTATGTACAACATTGCATGACTAAGGAATTATCAATTAAAGTAATGCAGTTCCATATAGAAATAAATGGCCTGTTCATGAAGAGGGGTAGATCTTCCAGAGGTCAAGTGGTTAATAAGCACATGGCTTATATCAATGGGGAGCACAGTGGTGTAGAGCTTAGCACTTTCACCTCGCAACAAAATGGTTGTTGGTTGGAATTCCGACCACAGCACCAGGGCTGGACTGGCCTACCGGGAAATTTCCCGGTAGGCCGCCTGCCCTGGGGCTGCTTTGAGCTGTAGCTGCAGCGCTCCGCTCCCTCTCTCTCTTTCCTCTTGTGTATAACGGAGCTGGGACTGTGTTTGGCGGCCGCGCTGTTACAAGGTCCCGCCCCCCTAGGCTCGTGTGATAGTAGATTGAAGGTTCCACCTATCACATGAGCCGGTCTAGGGGGGCGGGACCTTGTAACAGTGCGGCCGCCGAACACAGACCCAGCTCCGTGATACAACGCGGGCGATATCCGCTGTCTCTGTGAGTGGGTCTTAAAATGGTGAGCCTGCAATGGTGAGAAAAGTGAGGCTGAATTCACGGGCACAGGCTGCAATGGTGGGCACAGTGTGGCTGAATTCACGGGCACAGGCTGAATGCATGGGCACAGTGAGGCTGCAATGGTGGGCACAGTGATGCTGCATTCACGGGCACAGTGAAGCTGCAATGGTGGGCACAGTGCGGCTGCATTCACGGGCACAGTGAGGATGCAGTGGTGGGCACAGTGAGGATGCAATGGTGGGCACAGTGAGGCTTAATTCACGGGCACAAGCTAAATGCATGGGCACAGCAGGCTGCAATGATGGGCACAGTGATGCTGCATTCACAGGCACAGTGAGGATGCAATGGTAGGCACAGTGAGGCTTCATTCACAGGCACAGTGAGGATGCAATGGTGGGCACAGTGAGGCTGAATTCACAGGCACAGGCTGCAATGGTGGGCACAGTGAGGCTGAATTCATGGGCACAGGCTGCAATGGTGGGCACAGTGAGGCTGAATTCACGGGCACAGGCTGCAATGGTGGGCACAGTGAGGCTGCATTCACGGCACAGTGAGGCTGCAATGGTGGGCACAGTAATGCTGCATTCACGGGCACAGTGAGGCTGCAATGGTGGGCACAGTGAGGCTGAATTCACGGGCACAGTAAGGCTGCAATGGTGGGCACAGTGATGCTGCATTCACGGGCACAGTGAGGATGCAATGGTGGGCACAGTGATGCTGCATTCACCGGCACAGTGAAGATGCAATGGTGGGCACAGTGATGCTGCATTCATGGGCTCAGTGAGGATGCAATGGTGGGCACAGTGATGCTGCATTCATGGGCACAGTGAGGATGCAATGGTGTGCACAGTGAGGCTGAATTCATGGGCACAGTGAGACTGCAATGGTGGGCATAGTGAGGCTTCATTCACGGCACAGTGAGTATGCAATGGTGGGCACAGTGAGGCTGAATTCACGGCACAGGCTGCAATGGTGGGCACAGTGAGGCTTCTTTCACGGGCACAGTGCGACTGAATTTACGGGCACAGGCTGCAATGGTGGGCACAGTGATGCTGCATTCATGGGCACAGTGAGGCTGCATTCATGGGCACAGTAAAGCTGCATTTGATAGGCACAGTGATGCTGCATTGATGGGCAGTGAGGCTGCAATGAAGGGCACAGTGAGGCTGCATTGGTAAGCACAGTGAGGTTGCATTCGATGGGCACAGTAAAGCTGCATTTGATGGACACAGTGATGCTGCATTGATGGGCAGTGAGGCAGCATTCATGGGCAGTGAGACTGCAATAATGGGCACAGTGAGGCTGCATTCACGGGCACAGTGTGGCTGAATTCACGGGGGACAGTGTGGCTGAATTCACGGGGCACAGTGTGGCTGAATTCACGGGGCACAGTGTGGCTGAATTCACGGGGCACAGTGAGGTTGAATTCACAGGGCACAGTGAAGCTGAATTCACAGGGCATAGTGAGGCTGAATTCACAGGGCACAGTGAGGCTGAATTCACAGGGCACAGTGAGGCTGCAATTGATGAGCACAGTGAGGGCTACATTAATGGGCACAATAAGGCTGCATTTGATGGGCACAGTGAGGCCGCATTTGATGGGCACAGTGAGGCCGCATTTGATGGGAACTGGTGAGGCTGCATTGATCTCCTGTATCATGTCTGCAGTCTCTGACCATCTCTTGTAGCATGTCTGCATTCTCTTACCATCTTTGGTATGATGTCCTCAGTCTCTAACCATCTCTTGTATCATGTCCGCAACCTCTGACATCTTCTGTATCATGTCTGCAGTCTCTGAGGGAGTCTGGAGAGGAGTCAAGAATGGGAGCACCGCTGGGATGGGGGTCATGGGAGAAGTCAGACGTGTGTGGACTGTGGTGAGGAGACTATAGAATAAAATCAGAGCCACCAAGCTGGAGCCAACTGACTGAGCCCTGCATGGTGCACCTGAGAGGAGGTCAATGACAGCACCACCAGGCCAGTCTGAGGGAGGTCACTGATGTAAGGGGGGAGTGAATACGATAATGTAAGGGGGCACTGATCTGATATAAAGGTTTCCCCCTTATATGAGTAAACCCCCCCCTTACCTTAGTGTATTCTTTCTGCGGAAGGTGGTCTCTGATCAACAGAGTCCCCCCCCACACACGTTTTCAAGTTCCTGGTGTCCCCCTTGATGATTGACCACTTTTAACTGGAATTTGCTTATATATATATATATATATATATATATATATATATGCAGGTTGGATGGATGGAGAGCGTCTGTAAACAGCAATTTTCAAGTCTTGCCACATATATATATATATATAAAGCCCTATGTGCTTTCTTTCATATCGGTCTTATCTTTATATAATACACTCTTTAAATGTGTGCTAAAATACATGGTTTTCCCTTTCATGAACAAGAAAGTTATGCTGTTGAGCTGGTATAATAATGCTTTGGGGCTGGTAAGAAATGTTTTCCAGGGCTGGTTTTCATCCCCACTCTGGCCCGGTACGCCACTACCTGCCTAGAGTTTGCATGTTCTCCCTGTGCCTGTCTGGGTTTCCTCCCACACTCTAAAGACATGCTGGTAGGATAGAGATCCTAGTTTGTAAGTTCCTTGAGGCTAGGGACTGATGTGAATGTAAAATGTATATGTAAAGTGCTGCATAAATTGACGATGCTATACAAGTGCCAGAAATAAATAAATAAAATAAAAAAGTGGTGATTAATTGTACTCACTTGGTATTGGGTCTTTTTGCATCTCAGTAGGTAAAAAATACTTCTGAGGCCCAACAAGTTGACAGAATTCTTTAGGGCTCAGCGTATAATCTGCATGATAGTTCACACAAGGATTGAAAGCTGAGGAAAGGAAAAACAACTTTTAAGAAAACATTTTCTAATTGAATAATGATTACATATTTATCATAAAACATCTTCACACTCTTTTTTGGATGAATGAAGCATACAGTGCCTTGAAAAGGTATTCACACCCCTTGAAATTTTCCACATTTTGTCATGTTACAACCAAAAAAAAAAATGTATTTTATTGGGATTTTATGTGATAGACCAACACAAAGTGGCACATAATTGTGAAGTGGAAGGAAAATGACAAATGGTTTTCAATATTTTTTACAAATAAGCATGTGAAAGGTGTGGCGTGCATTTGTATTCAGTCCCCTGAGTCAAAACTTTGTAGAACCACCTTTCTCTACAATTACAGCTGCAAGTCTTTTTGGGGATGTCTCTACCAGCTTTGCACATCTAGAGAGTGACATTTTTGCCCATTCTTCTTTGCAGAATAGCTCAAGCTCTGTCAGATTGGATGGATGGAGAGCGTCTGTAAACAGCAATTTTCAAGTCTTACCACAGATTCTCAATTGGATTGAGGTCTGGACTTTGACTGGGCCATTCTAAAATGTGAATATGCTTTGATCTCAACCATTCCATTGTAGCTCTGGCTGTATGTTTAGGGTTGTTCTGCTGAAAGGTGAACCTCCGCCCCAGAATCAATTCTTTACAGACTCCAATATGTTTTCTTCTAAGATTGTCCTGTATTTGACTCCATCCATCTTCCCATGAACTCTGACCAGCTTCCCTGTCCCTGCTGAAGAAAAGCATCCCCACAACATGATGCTGCCATCACCATGTTTCACTGTGGGGATGGCGTGTTCAGGGTGATGTGCGGTGTTAGTTTTCCGCCACACATAGCGTTTTGTTTTTAGGCCAAAAAGTTCAATTTTGACAAGAGCACCTTCTTCCACGTTTGCTGTGTCCCCCACATGGCTTCTCTCAAACTGCAAACGGGACTTCTTATGGCTTCCTTTCAACAATGGCTTTCTTCTTGCCACTCTTCCATAAAGGCCATATTTGTGGAGTGCATGGCTAATAGTTTTCCTGTGGACAGATTATCCTACCTGAACTGTGGATCTCTGCAGCTCCTCCAGAGTTACCATGGACCTCTTGGCTGCTTCTCTGATTAACGCTCTCCTTGCCCGGCCTGTCAGTTTAGGTGGACGGTAGGGATGAGCTTCGAGTTCGAGTCAAACTCGTTTTCGACTCGAACATCGGCTGTTCACCAGTTCGCCGAACAGCGAACAATTTGGGGTGTTCGCGGCAAATTTGAAAGCCGCAGAACACCCTTTAAAAGTCTATGGGAGAAATCAAAAGTGTTAATTTTAAAGGCTTATATGCATGGTATTGTCATAAAAAGTGTTTGGGGACCTGGGTCCTGCCCCAGGGGACAAGGATCAATGCAAAAAAAAGTTTTAAAAACTGCCGTTTTTTCGGAAGCAGTGATTTTAATAATGCTTAAAGTGAAACAATAAAAGTGTAATATTCCTTTAAATTTCGTACCTGGGGGGTGTCTATAGTATGCCTGTAAAGGGTTGCATGTTTCCCGTGTTTAGAACAGTCTGACAGCAAAATGACATTTCAAAGGAAAAAAGTCATTTAAAACTACTCGTGGCTAATAATGAATTGCTGGTCCGAAAATACACATAAAAGTTCATTGATAAAAACGGCATGGGAATTCCCCACAGGGGAACCCCGAACCAAAAAAATAAATAAAAATGGCGTGGGGGTCCCCCTAAATTCCATACCAGGCCCTTCAGGTCTGGTATGGATATTAAGGGGAACCCCGGCCAAAATTTAAAAAAAAAATGGTGTGGGGTCCCCCCAAAAATCCATACCAGACCCTTATCCGAGCACGCAACCTGGCAGGCCGCAGGAAAAGAGGGGGGTGAGGGGGGCCTCATCCCCACAACCCTTGCCCGGTGGTTGTGGGGGTCTGTGGGCGGGGGGCTTATCGGAATCTGGAAGCCCCCTTTAACAAGGGGACCCCCAGATCCCGGCCCTCCCCCCCTGTGTGAAATGGTAAGGGGGTACAAAAGTACCCCTACTATTTCACAAAAAAACTGTCAAAAATGTTAAAAATGACAAGAGACAGTTTTTGACAATTCCTTTATTTAAATGCTTCTTCTTTCTTCTATCTTCCTTCGGTTTCTTCCTCTATTTTCTTCTGGTTCTTCTGGATCTTCCTCCGGTGTTCTCATCCGGCATCTTCCTCCGCGGCGTCTTCTTCCCCTTTTCTCCTCGGGCCGCTCCGCATCCATGATGGCATGGAGGGAGGCTCCCGCTGTGTGACGCTTCTCCTCCTCTGACGGTTCCTCTGACGCACGGGGACTTGACAGGGACTTTCCTGTGGCATTCCCCGTGACATCAGAAGGGGGCGGGGTTACGTAACGGGTGACCTCG
The DNA here is from genome assembly GCF_042186555.1 of Aquarana catesbeiana. Taxonomy (NCBI): domain Eukaryota; kingdom Metazoa; phylum Chordata; class Amphibia; order Anura; family Ranidae; genus Aquarana; species Aquarana catesbeiana. Next base: position 39,605,666 of record NC_133332.1, read on the forward strand.
CCCCCTCTGATGTCATGGGGAATGCCACAAGGAAGTCCCCGTGCGTCAGAGGGGGGTGGGGTCACCGGGTGGACCCACCCCCCATTATTTAAGAACCGTCAGAAGAGGAGAAGCATCAAACAGCGGGAGCCTCCCTCCATGCCATCATGGATGCGGAGAGGCCCGAGGAGAAGAAGGGAAGAAGACGCCACGGAGGAAGATGCCGGAAGAGAACACCGGAGGAAGAACCAGAAGAAACCGAAGGAAGATAGAAGATAGAAGAAAGAAGATAGAAGAAAGAAGAAGCATTTAAATAAAGGAATTGTCAAAAACTGTCTCTTGTAATTTTTAACATTTTTGACACTTTTTTGTGAAATGGTAGGAGTAATTTTGTACCCACTTACCATTTCACACAGGGGGGAGGGCCGGGATCTGGGGGTCCCCTTGTTAAAGTGGGCTTCCAGATTCCGATAAGCCCCCCTCCCGCAGACCCCCACAAACACCGGGAAAAGGTTGTGGGGATGAGGCCCTTGTCCCCATCAACATAGAGACAAGGTGTTTTGGGGGGCTACCCCAAAGCACCCTCCCAATGTTGAGGGCATGTGGCCTGGTACAGTTCAGGAGGGGGGGCGCTCTCTCATCCCCCCCTCTTTTCCTGCAGCCTGCCAGGTTGCGTGCTCGGATAAGGGTCTGGTATGGATTTTTGGGGTTACCTTGTGGGTGCACTCCCGAGTCCAGCATTTGCGTCCATAGACACAGAATGCCGGACTTGGCCCCGCCCCCGACGCCTGCGTCATTTGATTTGATTGACAGCAGCGGGAGCCAATGGTTGCGCTGCTATCATTCTATCCAATCAAGAGCCTAGAACCCCCCTGCCAGAGAGGTAAAGCATGTCTCTGGCGGGGGAACGAACAAGCTCTGGTGAGTAAAATGGGGGGGGCTTGGGGGCTGCTCATAGGATGCATTAAGGTGAAAAAACACGAGGGTTTACAACCCCTTTAATAGTAACCTAATGACACCACAAATGCAGGTCGCAAATGCAGTGCATTTGCCTGCACTGGATCACATGGTAGAGTAGTACCATGCGATCCAGTTGCTGTGCATTTTATAAAGTAGTGCATGCACTACGTTTGCTGTGGTCAAATGAATGGGCTGAAATTGCCCTGCACCCAGATGCCATGTGAATTGCACAAGAAAGCACAATGTGTTCCTGTGTGATTCATGGTGTGAACGGGCCCTGAGCTCAGGAATGTAAATAAATTGTAACATTGGGGTCAATTCAGTAAGAGTTAAATAACGGGTAATAAAATGCGGTAAAATACCGCATGCGGTAACAATTGTACAAGTGTTCAATTCACGAAGAATTTTGCGTTAAATACCGAATGCGGTATTTGTTTGATTTAGCACTAATTACCGCATTATTTAATGTGGTAACTTACTGCATTGAGCTGGTTGCTAAGGAGTGGGCCAGAAAGCCGACCGTTTAACAACGGATGACTCATCAGCTGTCAGCGGGTTTCCCGCTGACAGATGAATGTGAAAAAAACATGCCGCCAATTAAAAATGATAAAAAAACGGAGTGCCCCCCCCTTTCGGGTCTGGTATGGTTTTTATTAAACCCAAATGCCAAAAAAAAAAACGGCGTGGCCCCCCCCAAATCCATACCAGACCCTTATCCGGGCATGCAGCCTGGCAGGTCAGGAAATGGGGGGACGAGTGAGCACCCCCCCTTCCTGAACCATACTAGGCCACATTCCCTCAGCATGGGGGGGTGGGTGCTTTGAGGCGGGGGGGGCTCTGCCCTCCCACCCCAAAGCACCTTGTCCCCATGTTGATGGGGACAAGGGCCTCATCCCCACAACCCCCACAATGTGGTTGAGGGGGCTCTGCGTACAGGGGGCTTATCGGAATTTGGAAGCCCCCTTTCACAAGGGGGCCCCCAGAATCCAGGCCCCCCCATGTACATGAGTATGGGGTACATAGTACCCTTACCCATTCACTAAAAAAGTGTCAGTAATAAAAATAGACAGTTTCGACAATTCATTTATTAAAAAAAAAAAAAATAGAAAAACAGTGTCCCTGATGTAAGTCCATCGTCAATCACAAAGTCCTTGCACACCGGCGAAACCCAAAAAAAAGAGTTCCGCTCACGAGGACAGCTGCCCGCCGAATGCCTCCTCTACCGTTTGATGGTTCATATATGTGTAAGGGCGAGGCCACCTAGTGATGTCACCTGGTGGCACCTTCCCCCTCATGACATCACTGACCCAGCATGCACCAGTCTGTGACATCATGAGGGGGCGGTGCCACCAGGTGACATCGCCCTTACCTATATAACAACTGTCAAACGGTGGAGGAGGCATTCGGCCGTCAATGAAGGCGGATCGTTTTTTTTCCTCAATCACGTGATTGACGATGAAGTTACATCGGGGGACACAGTTTTTTTATTTTTTAATAAAGGAATTGTCAAAAATTGTCTCTGTGCTTTTATTACTTTTTGAGACTTTTTTGGTGAATAGGTAGGGGTACTATGTACCTGATACTCATTCACATGGGGGGCCCGGATTCTAGGGGCTCCCTTGTTAAAGGGGGGTACCAGATTCCAATAAGCCCTCTGCCGCAGACCCCCACAACCACTGGCTAGAGTTGTGGAGATGAGGCCCTTGTCCCCATCAACATGGGGACAAGGTGCTTTGGGGTGGGGGGCTTGCTTGTCTGACCTCCAGGCTGCATGCTCAGATAAGGGTCTGGTATGGATTTTGGTGTGGGGTTCCCTTTAAAACCCATACCAGACCAGAAGGGGAGACCCCACGCTGTTTTTTTTTCATCATGTTTAATTGACGGCATATTTTTTTTTACTATCAGCTGTCAGCGGTAAATCCACTGACAGCTGATGAGTCATCCATTGTTAAAGCGGATGCTGGCTGCTGCCTTTTAATATTATGACACTTACCTGGCACGACGGTGGTGGAAGTAGGAGGGGAGCCAAGCTTCTGGGCAATCTCGCCGCGGCGAGGTCTCCCGGAAAAAGGGGATATGTACCTGTCAAAAACAGGTACCTGCTCCCCCCTTCCCCCGAAAATTGCTAATTATGGCAGCGGAGAGGGAGGGGGAGAAGCAAACAAGCGCAGCTCAAGAGCATGCCCACATGGGTGTTCTCTTAGTACCTAGCTTGCTGAGGGGGCACTTGTAATAAGAAGGAGCAGACAGTACAGAGCAGGTAATTTTTTTTTTTGTTTTTTTTTTTGTTTTTTTTTTTTAAATAGCTTTTAGAATCACTTTAAGTGCTAAATAATAATGTTAAATATTGCATGTTTTTTTAGTGATTTGACTACATTTGATTTAGATACATAACTGACTCTTCATACTTAGAGCGTCACATTTATCTGGACTTTAATTTGGACACTTAACTTTATTATTATTTTTACATTGGTTTGTGGTATACTTGTAGCGCAGCACATATTCTACCTATATCGTTTGCTGTGAAAAAGATCTCACAGCATGCTGGCAGCTCATAACTATTATGCCACGTACACACGGTCGGAAATTTCCGACAACAAATGTTCAATGTGACCTTGTTGTCGGAAATTCCAACCATTCCAACCGTGTGTAGGCTCCATGGGACATTTGCTGTCGAAATTTCCAACGACAACTGTTTGAGAGCAGGTTCTCAAATTTTCCGACATTGTTGTCGGAAATTCAGGGCGCGTGTACACAATTCTGACGCACAAAAATCTACGCATGCTCGGAATCAAGCAGAAGAGCCGCACTGGCTATTGAACTTCATTTTTCTCGGCTCGTCGTGCGTGTTGTATGTCACCGCGTTCTTGACGGTCGGAATTTCCGACAACATTTGTGTGACCATGTGTATGCAAGATAAGTTTGAGCCAACATGCGTCCGAAAAAAATCCACGGTTTGGTTGTCGGAAATTGCGATCATCTGTACGCTCTATTATTATTGTTTCCACGAGTGCGGTTACTATTTTGGTTGCTACAATTTGTAAAAATGTCTTACAAATGACGACCCTCAGGATTTCCATCTTTCAGGACACCTGCAACTAGGGCTGTCTTTACCAGGATGGAAAATATAAACGGTTGAGGTTAGCTAGGTAGAGATGCTTTTAGGAATGTTTGGGGCTTTTGAAAAAAAAAGGGGGTCTTATGGCGACCTAAACTTACATTTTTTTATTTTTTTGCTAGAAAGTTTCTTAGAAATTTTCCCGCATCCAATTCACATAGCAGAAGACTGTGTCCGGCTCTCTATGGAGCCAGTTCACACGTCTCTGTGGCGGCTCCGGTGCAAATTGCACCGGAGTCCTGTGCGTCTTCTGCTCCCTTTCAGGTCCGAATTTAGCTAAAAATTTGGGCTGAAATCGGACCTGAAAACGGTGAATGGGGACGCACCGGACCCCTGCTGTGAGCCGCTCCGGTGTGCAGTGTAAACCCAGCCTCAAACATTTTTTTTTTTTTTTAAAGCAGAGGCACTAGAGAATAAATTGCTGGGTGTTACAATTTTTTATGTCACATGATATTTGCACAGTGGTTTTTCAAACGCAATTTGTTGGGAACAAATACACTTTTTAATTTTAATGCAAAAAAACACAGTACATAACCAAATTTTTGATAAAATATAAAAGATAATGTTACGCAGAGTAACAAGTTACCAAACATGTCATGCTTTAAAATTGCGCATGCCGGTGCAATGGCAACAAACGGTGTAAATGTTACTAGCCATAGGGAACGCTTTAAAAGCCTTTACAGGTTACCACTTTAGATTTACACAGGAGGTCCGGTGCTAGAATTACTGTCCATGATCTGACGTTCGTAGTGATACCTCAGATGTGTGAGAGTTGATTGTTGCTTGCGTGTGTGCAGCACCGACGCGTGTGTTTGCCTTTGCGCATATGCATGTAGATATTGGGGTCTGGTACATTTTATTCATTTTTTTTTTTTGCACTGTCGTTTAAAATTTAATTACATTTTTTTTGTTACTTTTATCGCTGTTACAAAGAATGTGTGTGACAATCATAGGCAGTGACAGATACTCTTTATGGAGACCCTAGATCTCCTCTGCCCTTAAATGCATTGGAAACCGAAAGTAATGTATGCTAATCGCTTCATGTTTCCTAAATAGAGGCAGACAGAGCTGTTCTGGTTTTTGTCCGCCTCTGTGATCAGTTGGTGGAAGCGCTGGCTGGTCGATCGAGTGTCAGGACAGCCCACTGAAGGCAGTGTGAGGGGAGAGACGTCCCATCCCATTGCTTGTAAAAGCAATCAAGTGGCTAGTTAGCTGCTTGGATTGCTTTTACAAGAGAGACGACCATCGGCTCTAAACCTTTCTGCTTGCAGGGCTAAATGTAAAAAAGAAAAAAAAATAAATTAAAAATTCTTGCCTGGTGCCCAGAACTGCATATCCTGGGTGTCAGGTGATAGGAATTGGACTTCCCTGCAAAAAACACATTTGATACGATTTTGATAAGAATATGGGTACAATTACTTTTATATATGGGGATTATGGAGGGAAATCTCATGCTTAAAGTGGTTGTAAACCCTCAAGGTTTTTCACCTTAATGCATTCTATTAAACTACAAAAGGTACATTTAATAGGGGCATTTTATTAGAAAATTATAAAGGACAATGGACACACATAAATTATTTAAAAGCAATTCAGGCTGGATGTAAATCCTAATGATAATACACCGTGTGGATCCTATCCTGCAAATTTGTATAGCGTAAAGAGAGTTATAACTGTACACATATAACACTTAGTTCATATATAGGAGAAATACTTCCCCTGGGCATTGAACAGTAGACAGGTACATGGTTGTAACAAGCAAAATGCAGCAGGTTTGATAATCCACGGTTAGATACTCTCTAGTTGCTCTACATGTTTCGCGTTACGCAGAACGCTTCCTCAGGAGCTAGAGATTCAATTGGGTATGGTAAGGTTACATAAACCTATCAATAGTGATGATAAACAGATGATCGCAATTAGATCATGGGTGTAGAGTATCTGAGTTAGATTGGAAGCAGCATTCGGCTACAACCTGGAACCTCTCAAAAAAATGTAGCATCAGGTATCCATAAAGAGGAAGCAGAGGCTTTATTATTGTAATGCCTTAGGTAGATGAGAGGAAGCACAGGGATGCGCCGTCCAGTCTGGCAGAGACCGGTGCTGTGACCGCATTATTAGTTCCGTATAATTTACTATGATCCTGTTGTACAGCTGCATATATATCAGCAAGTGAACAGTTAAACATTAGCAACTGCTTCTTGCAACATTTTATTGAGTTCCGACATTTTTTTTTTTTAAAGTCAGCAGCTACAAATACTGCAGCTGCTGACTTTTAAAATATGGACACTTACCTGTCCAGGGCGCCCGCGATGTCGGCACTCGCAGCTAATGTATCCCTCAGGTGTCGGGTGCTGCTGCCGCCGTCATCCTCAGTAAGGGAATAAAGAAGAATCACTTCCTGGTTCCATACTGTGCATGCGCTATCCCACTAGACTCTCCTGTTTTCTGGGACCCGTGTGTCTCCCAGAATACATCGGGGGGGGACAGGAAGTGGCATAGATACCCGCGGGTGGCTCGGGTATCTATGCCCGGAAGTGGGAGCAAGATACCTGTATTAGACAGGTATCTGCTCCCCCCTCCCCCCTGAAAGGTGCCAAATATGACACTGGAGGGGGAACCGGAAAAGCACTTTAAGCACTGTAGGAAAGAATAACACAATTTGAGAAACAGAATCATTACCATACATGTGTGTATAAAGTATATTGACATCTAGTGAGTATTGCAGCCAATAATCCACTCATCCCAATATGCAGTTTAGTAGGTCCCTCAATAGATATGTGCAGAACGAAAACATTTGTTTTGTTTCGATTCATTATTTACATAAATTCATTTAGTTAAATTTGTTTAATTCGTTTTGTTTTGTTTAATCATATTCAAATCAATTAGAATTTTTCCGAATTCCAATTGATTCAAATTTTTCAAATTTTACTTGCTTCGAATTGCATTCAAATTCAAAACAAATTGCATTCGAAATTTGAATCTTGGATGATGGTTATATTCTTTCTATTCCATTATATTATATTGTTTTTTATATTCTATTCTTTTATTTTTTGTTCTTTTCTTTTCTATTATATTCAATTGTTTTTTTATTCTATTGAAATTAAAATTAATTTTATTCGAAAATTCAAATTTTGGTAAACTGTTATATTGTTATATGCTTTCTATTCCATTATTTTCTATTTTCTGTTTGTTTATTCTATCCTATTATTTTATTTTCTATTCTATTCTATTCAAATTATATTCTATTCTGTGATTTTTTTCTGTATTCTGTCATTTTCTATTCTATTATAATCTATTCTTTTCTATTCTATTCAAATTCTAATTGATTCTATTTGAATTTTGGAAAATGGTTATATCTTTCTATTCTATTTTTTTTTTTTTAATTCTATTCTTTTTTTTTTCTATCCTATTCTTTTCTATTCTATTTTCTTATGAATTCAAATTTAAAATGTATTCTATTTGAAATTCGAATTTCAGAAGATGGTTATATTCTTTTTTATTTTGTTCTATTCTTTTTTATTCTAGTCTATTCTATTTGTTTATATTCTATTCTGTTCTTTTATTTCCTATTCTATATAGTTCTGTTTTACTCTATTATATTCTATTCTTTTATTCCATTATATTCTTTTCTATTCTATTATAAATTTTCTATTTCATTCCTTTATTTTCTATTCTAATTTATTCTCTTTGGAAAACTATTCGAATTTGAAAACTATTTGAAGTCTAATTAGAAAACTATTCGAAATTGATTTGAAAATTATTTGAAACTATGCAAATTCAAATTTCGCCTGAATTTTTTTTTTCTTGTTATTTCAGATTCGTTTAAAATTCGTTACTATTGTAATTTGGAAATTCTGATACATTTGAATTGCACATGTCTAGAGATCAATGTGTGGGGGCCATACAGTATATATGTAGACATACACACTAATGCAATAGGCTGTACACACTTATGGTTTTAGTACATTTGCTTGGTCAATAATTTGTAAATATAATAATACCTTAAAGAATATAGCTTATCTAGAACATTTGACAGCCATAACACCCCCTGCTCTATAAGAAAAAATGTTTCAACAATCATGAAATAGAGGAAATATATAGAAGTTGGTGCTGCGCTGCTCTTAACAGGATGAAAAACTATGCTGCTAAAGGTAGCAGTACAAAATGTAGATAAAAGAGTGGATAATGTATATATACAAAATAATCAACGTCATAAAAAGTATATAAAAATATATAAAATCACTATTAAAAAGCTTCCATACACAATAGTCGCAATGTGATGTGCCACCGTAATCGGTGATATTGACAAAGTGCAAAGTGCAAAAATAAATCAATAATGTCATTAAACCAGATGTGATTAAATATCTAGCTGGAATGTGTAAAAATATACAGTCACTGTACACCTCAATGAACTGTGCAAGTAGGCAAAACAATGTGCAAAAACAGCAATAATAAACTAAATGTGCACTGCTACCTTTAGCAGCATAGTTTTTCATCCTGTTAAGAGCAGCGCAGCACCAACTTCTATATATTTCCTCTATTGCTGTATGGGCTTGGCTTGACCCATATTCGGTGTTTGCAGCAGTTCAACGTCTTTGCTCCTCCTTTACATGGTAGCGCAGGTATAATTACACAATACAGAATCATGAAATAGAACAATTAGGAATGGCCAGAAAAGAAACACCAACACTGAAAATTGGATTGCCACTTACCTATGCTGGTCAGTAGAAAAAGTTCCTACTTATATTGATAATCGTTGTAGTGGTCCCATACTTTGGTGACCAATGAGAGACGGACCCCTTATATTAATGGTCAGTGGAAGAAGGACATTCTTAAGCCTTGTACACACGATCGGATTGTTCGCCAACAAAACCGTGGAATTTTGTCTGAAGGGTGTTGGCCCAAACTTGTCTTGCATACACACGGCCACACAATTGTTGGCCAACAATTACGAATGTAGTGATGTACTACATTGTTTTTCAGCTCTTTAGCGCCACCTTTTGGTCTCCTTCTGCTAATTTCGTGTTAGTAGAAGTTTGGTGAGTGTTGATTCGCGCTTTTCATTTTACGCTTTTCATTTAGCGCTTTTCAGTTCATTTCTGAACGGCCATTCGTCAACCAGACATGTTGTGGAATCGGAGCAGATAACGTGTTATTTATTATTTGCCTTGGAGTTATCGCTTTGACATTATTTTTTGACGGTTTGGGAGTAGGCAGTTACATTTAAAAAAAATACAATGTAAAATTGACAATGGACACCAACATAGTTGTATCTTTGATCTTAAAAACTACAGGATAATGGTGTTGTGGTAACTTGGCCAAATAAAAAATAAAAAAAAAACCCATAATATTATTCTTGATATCACTAGAAAAAAAAGCCTTTGAAAATTTGTTTGCAAAAAACTCCATCATTATCACCAGCAAAGCAGCTTCATTATTATCCCATTAAAGAAGAAGAGAATGTGCGCTGCATTTCGAGATTTTATAATTTGCCGCGTCACAAATGTTAATTCTCCATTACGATCCCTAGTTTACAAGACCGACCGCTTCTGGCTTGTCCTTGCTTCCGAGCATGCGTGTTTGTACTTCGGACTTGTGTACACACGCTCGGAAAATCCAACAACAGATATTTGTCCGCTGAAAATTTTAAAACCTGTTATCCAACATTTGTTCATGGAAAATCGACAACAATTGTCCGATGGAGCATACACATGGTTGGATTTTCCACCAACCGCCTGAAATCAAACATTTCCCGTCAAAAAGTCTGATCATGTATACGCGGCTTCATATTGTTTACCAGTGGGAAGATTGCCTCCTTACAGACAGATTAAAAGATAATTGATATCAGGGGTTACTGGAACTTAGAAACTCTTCATCGCCCAAGAAACCCCAGGGTTTTACTGAACCCTGGTTGACTAGAGGGTATACATAAGTGTCTGTATATGTAATGCAATCAGGGCAAGTATAAATATGACAATCCCATCCAAAATGTACCTTTTATTAAAAAAAGAGGTTGATTTACTAGGAGTGGAGGCTTACAAATCAAAACTAAACATTCCCTTTGCAAAGGTAGTGTTCACTGAGCTTAGTAAATAATGTGAAGCTGAATTCACTTTAAGCACATTCTGACGGCTACTGTAAACTCTAGGGTTCTGGATGTCAGGACTGGAAGATCATGTGATCACTGTGATTGGCTATCACAGAGGTCATATAATAGGGGGGAGCTGTCCCACCATTTTACGACTGCAAATGATGATCGGGAGCTGTCAGTACAGAACAGTGGAGCTGACTGACACATACATATGGTGGCTCGGTGTTGAGGCCCACCCACTGTGCTGTGATGTTTCTGCACTACACCACCAGAAACCAGTTGATCAATCAATCATGTGCTACGAAAATCCTTTTATATTTACTACACATGATTGGGTGGTCAAAGTGCACACAAGTTAGATTTATTGGATAACATTCACTTTGTAAAGTGAACAGCCTCTATTCCATTAGTAAATCAACCCCAAAGTGTCATTACCCAGCTAAACATTATTTGTACCTGGAGGAGTCCATGCCCTTCTGGCATTTGCAACATGTAAAGTGACCTTCACATGAACCTCAGGATTTCTGTTGTCCAGACCTAGTCCGCCAAGGTCTATTTTGTCCACGAAAACCTCCATGGATACAATGTACGAGTCTCCATCACTTGGTACCCTCTTGGGAGGGGGTGCATGGGCATTCCAAAGCAGCATCTGAGATTTGCTGGCACCTTGGTAAAAGGCATCACGATCTTCTATGTGTATCGAGATACTGTAGCGGGTAACAGCTAGGTAGAAAAAACAAGAGAATAGTAATTATTAATATGGTATAATGAAAAAAATGTAATGCAATATCAAGCTGAACTACAATCAAACACAAAGTTGAGATTTGTATTTTATTTACACCCAGTTCTGACCTGAAATTTCTCTGCTGCAGTTACCCTCTAGCCGACATCTACCTCTTGCCATTTAGGGGTTCTAAATGACAGGGGACAGAGGTGGTGATCCTGGCCATGTGACCACTGTGATTGGCTGTCAGCAGTCACATGATCACCAGCTCCTGATCATTTAGGCCCCTTTCACACTTGTGTGACTTCAAAGTCGCGCGATTTTACCACGATTTGGGAACAGTACTACTTTGTACGACTTTGCCACAACTTTGGCATTAACCATTCTCAGCTTGTGCTTACAAAGTCATACTGAAATCGTGTCTATATTATTCAGGTACGATTTGCATGCTACTTGAGGGTTTAACATTGAGGTCTATGGACATCAACTCGCATGGAAGTTGGACCATAGTGGTGCAGGGACTACTTTGAAATCGGCAAGACTTAGTCATGCCAATATGAATGGTAGTCTTTGAAAATCATGGAGAATGACTTGTCATACGATTTTGCAGTACAAAATCGTGGGACAAGTCATATAAGTGTGAAAGGGCCCTAAAGCGTAACTCCACTTTTGTTGAGAAAAAAGAATCCCCCTCTGGGTGATCTATGTACATTACAAGGATTTTAAACAAACTTTGTTGCTTATTCCTATCTTTTATTATTCTGAAGAAATCACTGTTTGTCTAATGGGAGTGGTTTTATAATTATCAACCAGCTGTGGCACCTGCAGGTCTCTAGTGATCTAAATTGCAGGGTCAAAATGCCTTCAGCCGTGATTTCCTATTCAAGGAATCTCACCAAAAATGAAATTTTTGTTGCAGGGATGCCAGAAATCTGACTTGTATCTTAGTGCAGACTTCTGAGAAAATTAGTGAGCCAATCACACAAGCAGGAAATTATGTTTCTGTGGGGCGTTCTGTATACACACACCTACAGAACACCTCCACGTAGCCATATTGCATTTTTAGAAAATTACATTGGCTGCAGATTGAAAAGGAAAAGCAATTTTTAATAACATTCAATTACAATATGACTTGTGTCGCAATTGTAAAACACTATATTATTTTTTTCTTTATTTGCAATTTTTTTCCCACGAAAGTGGAGTTACCCTTTAACAGATCATCAGCTGTCAGTGACAGCATGATCAATGCACTGGGAGCACACAGTGGGCATGCTCTCAGCACACAACAATGGTGCGTCATGGTGTGTTAAGGCTCACCTTCCCTGCTGACACGCATATTCGTGAGGTGGTTGGCAAGAGGTTGTGCAACAAAGCTAGGTCTCCTCTCTGCCCACAGCCTATATTTGAGATGCCTCTGCAAGAATTTAGAATCCATTGGCAGGTGCAGTAGACAAAGGGCTGTCTTAACACATGGGCCCCAGGTGCATGGGCGCTGTATGATAATTTTGAATTAGACTCTGCCACTATAGGCTGACCGCAGATGTGACAACAACAGCGTCACTCACTACTCTTGGCAGCAGGGAGAAGAAGCATGGCAGCACCACCTAGTCCCGAAAAGTGTTTTTGTAATCCTTTATTTTTCATAAGTTGCAATTCACAGTCAAACAAAGGAGAAATGAAGAAACGCAGCACAGTCACATAATGCAAACTCTGTGAAGAACACATGCCGAACAGCCAAACATAACATAATATAAATGGTCAAATAGAGCAAATTGAATATGGAAATGGACACAATTTACACAGCCCATTTGGCAGATAGAGTAGTAGTAAGAGAAACCAGTAACAGACTCATGTGCTTGAAGCTATGCAACTATATTTCATTAAAATGATACATTTGTACCGGGAGGTATACCTCCCGGTGGCCAACTGGACCCAGAATGAGGGCAGAGACTATGAGCTAAGGCATATTCAGGATATTCACATATCTGTAGAACCGGACCAGTCCGGTTGAAAAGTTCGCCCATGTGTACGCGGCATAAGGACCTTGGTAGAGCACCACAAAAGCACTCACGTAAGAGTCCTTTTGGAGGTGGTTAGATCACTATTTAGCAGCCTAAAACAAGCAGCACAATTCAATAATACAAAACATTTGAAGATGTAGTAGCAACGAGAAACAAAATAACTAAAAACAGAACCACCCTTTAATAAAATAAACAACAGATCATGAACACAGCTGCCATGGTATACCAGGGCAGGCGTATCTTCCAGCAGGGTCCCAACAACATTATACATAAAGGGGAGGGAAAATATATGTATATCATCCACACCCAGCCCCGGGACACCATGGCAGTAGAGCACATGCACATCCGAATTTAAAGCCAAGAACACTTAAACCATAAAAGTCACAGCAATGGACCATAAGGTCTATAGGGTCCCAGGACATGTAATGTCCCACATGAAAACGGCTCGGAGGACAGGCCCCATAGCCCCACCACAATGAAGGGTAATAGCTCATGTAAGGGGAGAACGACCGTAAGCTACAGTTCACATTTCACCTGCGGAGTCTCTAGCTACCACTATTTTTTTGTAGTACTCTAGTACAGCCTCGACAGCCAACTGTCTTTAAACATTAAACTACAGAACTGAAGCTGACAGTAATGGGTAGAGCTGTGCACAAGGAAAACTGCTTCCTGAGTCCCAACCTGTACCACATGACCTGCCACAATGTTCAATGCAGTGCTGTGTGAACAGGCATCTTACTTGGTGGTGCAGGTGCCAAACTGCTGGTCAGCCAGGTACAGTAAGCTGTGGTTTTTCAAAAGGCTATGTATGTGAGTGTGTATGAGTTTTTTGTATGAATGTAAATGTGTATGTGTGTGAGTTTATGTATGAATGTACGTGTGTATGTATGTACAAAGGTATGAATCTACAGGCCTTTTTTTCCTCTGACAATAGGTGCAGAAACTCCCCCTTTCCGGGTCACCCCTTGCCTCCACCCCTACCCACCTCCAAGCACCATTCCTTGGTTCCATAACCCTACCAACCTCCTAGTACTCCCCCTTTTAGAGAATACAAAATCAAGTAACATTTGTGGTACTCGTAAGTAATTTGTATGGAATTTGTTAACAACAAGTAAATCTGTAAAAATAGATACCATGTAGCCAACAACATTAGATCCCCCTAGTAACAATGGACCACCCGCAACAAAATACGCCCTTCCCCAGCAACAATAAAGCCCCAGCAGCAACAACATGTCTCCCTGCAGCCAGCATCAACAGACTCTCCAGCGGCCAGCAACAAAAGCACTCCTCCAGCAACAATGAACCAACCGCAACATAAGACCCACCCCCACCAAAAACAGATCTCCCATCAGCAACAATAGATCTCATCAGCAACAATAGAACCCGCCCCTCAAAAATAGATTCCCTGCAGCATTAATATATCCTCCAGCAGCTAGCATCAATAGACCTTGCTCCTCTTACCATTACCTACGTTCAATGCTGAAGAGGCTGGAGGCGTCAGAACTGCATTCCCCCGCGTTCCTGCTGAAAAAAGTCCTGTGTATATACTGTATGTATGTGTATGTTGCATACCTATACTTACAGTATCTCACAAAAGTGAGTACACCCCTCACATTTTTGCAAATATTTTATTATATATTTTTCTGTGACAACACAGAAGAAATGACACTTTGCTACAATGTAAAGTAGTGAGTGTACAGCTTGTATAACAGTGTAAATTTGCTGTCCCCTCAAAATAACTCAACACACAGCCATTAATGTCTAAACCACTAGCAACAAAAGTGAATACACCCCTAAGTGAAAATTTCCAAATTGGGCCCAATTAGCGATTTTCCCTCCCCGGTGTCATGTGACTCGTTGGTGTTACAAGGTCTCAGGTGTGAATGGGGAGCAGGTGTGTTAAATTTGGTATTATCGCTCTCACTCTCTCATACTGGTCATTGGAAGCTCAACATGGCACCTCATGGCAAAGAACTCTCTGAGGATCTGAAAAAAACAATTGTTTCTCTACATAAAGATAGCCTAGGCTATAAGAAGATTACCAAGACCCTGAAACTGAGCTACAGCACGGTGGCCGAGACCATACAGTGGTTTAACAGGACAGGTTCCACTCAGAGCAGGCCTCACCCAGGTTGCCATCTCCCTGGTAAGGGCCCCAGTGCATTAATTTGCCCAGGGGCCCATGATATTATTAAGCTGGCCCTGATTAGACCTGCAGTTTACCCATTTCTGACTTGTATTTGATGTGCATCTATTGGTTTTTGCACAACCATAGACTTGTATTGGATTGCAAAACCTTAAAGCAATGAAAAAAACATTGACACAAACCCTTATTCTGTTTTATAGGTAATCCTTAAAGCCCAACTTCAACTCCAAAAAATAGGTTTTCCCTTGCAGTGGGACTGTGCCCACAGTGCAAGTGTTAAAAGCGATAGTAAACTGCAAAAAAAAAAAATCTTCTCCCTGCAAATTAATGTCATAATGTGCTAGCACCCCCTAGCGTGGCTAGAGCGTTAAGGATAGGATTTTTGTTAGGTTAGGTAAATGAGAGACTGTAGGCCCTATCCTGTGACGCCGGATATCCCCTATCCACTGGAAAAGCGTGGCGGAGGCGCCGTTGCACGCCGATGTCGGCCCCTCCCACACTCCCACCAGGATTGGCTAACAGGTCTCCTGTATCCTCATAAAAGTGGTGCTTGCTCTTACACCACTTTATGCTGCGCACCTAGGGGTGATAGGACTACACCGGTATCAAGCTTCAATTAAGGTAACCGTTTTTGGCAACGATTAGCCATTTGTCTTTTTCTCCCCTTTTTTGGGGGGGGCACTACGGCTATATATAGATATTTACAGATTAGCATCATCGCATGGGTGCATATGTATGCATGTCACTGAGTGACCTGATGGTGTCCTCTGCCCCCTCTTATTCTTTAGGCCTTGTAACTTTTCATCTGGCTCAGTTGAAGTATAGGTTTCCTAAGTTAGTGGTTCTATACCATCAGCAGTTCCTTCCCTGTTTGCACAACACCCAGAAATAAGCCAGGTATGCATGATTTGATCAGCTACAGCTATTTTAGGGTAAATTCCCATCTCTCTGGCTTTAATACTAGATCAATCTTTTCTTTTTTGTCCCCAGCGATATTTGTCTCTCTGGGCCATATGTTGGATCCCATAGGGGCCAATTTGTGGGCGCCCTTTGTGAGTGACAATTTTTTGGGCCCTGGGTTGTCCCTTTGTGTGCATTCACTTCTCTCTGGACCCGAACCGGTGGGCCTGAGGCCGCAGCATTTTCCAAGCATTTTAATCTGGATGCAAGATCTTTGCGTTTCTATGAAAGTTGTATGGTCAGTTTTACATATAATTGAGTAACTCAATATTTTGATGTCACGCTTGTTTTACAATGCATATATTCTTATATAGGTTTTTCTTTTATCAATTGTAGATGTATTCATGTCCTGTTTTAAACCACCTACCCCTGAAGAAGAGAATTAATATTGCAGGCTCGAAACGTGTTGGGTTATCTCTATTGTCCTATATTTCTAACAGAGCAGTGGTTGTTTTCAATTGTATTGTCATTGCATATCTCTGTATCTGCATCCTGCATATCCTATGTACTGCATATCTTACCTTTTACTCTATTCTAATAAAACAATATTTTTTATGATTATGGTTTGATCAGTAGATGAGTACTGGCCCTTAAAAGTCCCATTTAGAAGAAAGTTTTCTCAATTATCAAATAAAACAAACACACTCCCTAGACCCTAGGAAAAAACTCAAGTCCATAAAAAAACAAACTGTAAACTAGCCCCAGAAGCCCCCACCCCACACCCAGCCCAAACTGGCCAAGTGCTTCACACCCATAATCAAAGAACAAGAATGGAAAACGGAGGTGAAACCCCGGAGGGTATCTCACAGGCCTCAACAGGCCTACGACACCAGTCCCACAAAGTCAAAAATCTTGAAAGGAGCACATAACGGAATATGAAAAAAGAAAAAGAAAAAATGAAAGCATGTAAACAGTATCAAACCAGAGTCAGATACATTGAGCAGAAAGTCTGGGACATCTCCAAATATTCAGGAGCAGGGCACAAATAGAAACAGGGTCACATATATAAGAAACAGAACTTCAACCTGGGCCTGGCAGTGAAAACAAATGAACGTAAAGAAATCATCCCCTCTTATCCATGCAGCAAAACAGAACAAACCAGCTCTTCAGGGGGGTCTTGGGGAAGAACCTCTGCGTGGGCTACCCAGTGCATCCAACCATCTAGAAGCCTCAGTTGGGGTTGTGAAAAATAGGATTTTCTATAACAGCTTACCTGTAAAATCCTTTTCTTTTGATGTACATCACGGGACACAGAGCCTCAGTAATAACTGATGGATTATATAGGGTATCACTAGGTGATTGAACACTGGCACACCCTAACCAGGAAGTTCAACCCCCTATATAATCCCTCCCCTTACAGGGATACCTCAGTTTTGTAGCAAAGCAATATAAGTGTATTAGAAGAGGGGCGGGACCTCTGTGTCCCGTGATGTACATCAAAAGAAAAGGATTTTACAGGTAAGCTGTTATAAAAAATCCTATTTTCTTTCTCGTACATCACTGGACACAGAGCCTCAGTAATAACTGATGGGATGTCCCAGAGCAATGCTATCTGAGGGGAGGGGAACCACAACCAAGTAGGGTGCAATCAGACCTGAGGACCCTGTACCGCTGCCTGCAGCACACTACGCCCAAAGGCGATATCCTCATGCCTTCTCACATCCACCTGATAAAATCTGGTGAATGTATGAACTGAAGACCATGTTGTGCCCCTGCAGATTTGAGCCATAGAGGCCCGGTGATGCACTGCCCAAGAAGCACCAATAGCCCTTGTGGAATGTGGCTTGATCTGAAATTGAGGAATCTTCTGTTTCAAACCATAAGCTTGAATAATCAATTGTCGCATCCATTTAGAAATGGTAGCTTTTGACGCTGCTTGTCCTCTATTGGGACCCTCTGGCAGCACGAACAAAACATCCGTTTTGCGAATTTGAGCAGTTGCTTCCAGATAGGCCTTGACTGCTCTTACTACATCCTAAGAATGTAGTGACCTTTCTTCCAAAGAACAGGGATCTGGAAAAAAGGAAGGCAGAATAATGTCTTGGTTTAGATGAAAATCTGAAACCACCTTTGGTAAAAAACTAGGATGAGGGCGCAATATCACTCTATCCTTGTGTACAATCAAATAAGGCTCTTTACAGGAAAGAGCTGCTAATTCTGATACTCTTCTAGCAGAAGAAATGGCTACCAGAAAAATTAACTTTCTTGTCAACAAGACCAAAGGAATCTGACGTATTGGTTCAAAAGGCTGTTTCTGTATAACAGACAGAACCAAGTTGAAGTCCCAGGGGTTTAGGGGTGCCTTAACCGGAGGATTAAGATGTGTCACCCCCTGCATAATGTTTTGGACCAAAGAATGTGAAGCAAGTGGCCGTTGAAATAATACTGATAAGGCCGAGACCTGGCCCTTGATGGTACTCAAGGCCAGCTTCATCTCTAATCCCAATTGTAGAAAATCAAGAATTCTACCTATCACATATTTTCTGGGATGCCAACCCCTGGATTCACACCAGGATACATAAGCTTTCCAGACTCTATGATAAGTTAGCTGGCTTCCTTGCATTGATCAAGGTAGATATCACAGGACCTAAAAGCCCACGATTCTTCAGAATGTGGGTTTCAATAGTCAAACCGTCAAATTTAGCGTTTGTAAGGCAGGATGGAACACTGGACCTTGAGATAACAGGTCTGGGCATAACAGTAGGGTCCACGGGGAACCCACCGTCATCCTTACTATTCCTGCATACCAAGTCCTCCTGGGCCAAGCGGGGGCTACCAGAAGTACCGACTTCCTTTCCTGCCTGATCCTGAGTCGTGGCAGTAGCAGAATAGGCGGAAATGCATAAATCAGTGAGAACCGATGCCACGGAATCACCAACGCATCCGTCCCACATGCAAGAGGATCCTTTGTCCTTGCCACAAATCTGTCTATCTTTTTAATGATACGGGATGCAAAGAGATCTACATCTGGAACCCCCCATCTTTGGCATATGGCCCAAAAGATGTTGGGATGCAGAGACCATTCCCCTGGAAGTAACTGCTGGTGACTTAAATAGTCCACCTGCCAGTTCTCTATCCCTGGAATGAAAACTGCCGATATGCATGGCACCTGCTTCTCTGCCCAGACTAAGATCTGGTTCACCTCTCTTTGAGCAGCTCGGCTCCTGGTGCCTCCCTGATGGTTGATATAAGCCACTGCTTTGGCATTGTCGGACTGGATCCTGACTGGGCAACCCTGTAGCCTGAGAGTCCAGACCTTTAGGGCTAGATATACCACACGGATCTCCAAAATGTTGAGGGGTAAGGTCCTCTCGTTTTTGGACCATACCCCTTGGACCGCAGACTGTTCCAGAACTGCTCCCCAACCCGACAGACTGGCATCCATTGTTACCACCGTCCAGGTAACCGGTAGAAATAATTTCCCCTTCTGCGGGTTTTCGGGTATTAACCACCAATTGAGGCTCTGACGCACAGCATGAGACAGGTGCATCGGAAAGTCTAATGCCTGAACCTTTTTGTTCCAGGCTGACAGGATACTGTGTTGCAGCAGTCTTGAATGAAACTGAGCATAGGGAACTGCTTCGAATGAAGACACCATCTTTCCTAGCAGCCTCATACAAAGGCGGACAGAAGGACCCTTTTTGGTCCTGACTACCATAATCAGCTCCCGTAAAGCAGTGATCTTTGCCTGAGGTAGAAATACTTTCTCCTGGCTTGTATCTATGATCAGACCCAAATACTCCAGTCTTCTTACTGGTTTTAGGAAAGATTTTTCTAGGTTGAGAATCCAACCTAGGTGTTCCAGATACTTGACTGTGGTCCTAAAATTTATATTCAAAGAGGCTACCGACCGGTCTATCAAGAGCAGGTCATCTAGGTATGCTATGACAGTTATACCCTGGGCCCTTAATCTGGCCAGAGGAGGAGCCAAGATCTTTGTAAACACTCAAAGTGCAGTGGCTATCCCGAAAGGCAGAGCCACAAACTGGAAATGACGCCCTCCTATCTCGAAGCGCAGAAACTTCTGATGAGCAGGAAAAATGGGCACATGCAGATATGCATCTCTGATGTCTATCGATGACAGAAATTCTCCTCCCTGCAGGATGGAGACTACTGTCCGAATTGATTCCATGCGGAAGGACCGAATCCTTAGGAATCAATTCAGATCCCTTAGATCCAGAATGGGTCTGACATCCCCATTTGGCTTTTGGACCGTAAAAAGGTTGGAATAAAAGCCCAATCCTTGATCCTTCGTGGGAACCACCATAATGACCTCTTGCGACAAAAGTCGCTCTAACGCTAGAAGGAGCGACTGCTTTTTCTCTGGATCTCTGGGGACACTTGATCTGAGGAAACGAGGAGAGGTAAATTCTTGGAACTCCAGTTTGTACCCCAAGGTTACCGTGGAGATTATCATCTGTCCTGAAAGTCCTCCTGCCAGAGCTTTAAGAACTGTAGCAGTCTTCCCCCCACTTGAGCGAGCGGGGGCGCCCCTTCATAAAGAGGCCTTAGTGTCTTGTCTAGTAGACTTCTTCCCCCAGGACTTCTTATGTCCCTGGGGTTGACTCTTGTTTCTTGACCCAGACGGAGGAGGCCGTCGCGACTGCCTGGAGGCTGATGCCCCTGGCGCTGGGGAAAGAGTCCGTTTGAAAGAGGGACGCTTACTATTTTTCTTAACAGGTAAGAGAGTGCTTTTCCCACAAGAGATCCTTTGGATATACCGTAGTAATCCAAGTCTTCTCCAAACAACCTTGCACCACGAAATGGAAACCCAGCCACAAGCTTCTTACATGTTGCTTCAGCTGACCAATTTTTCAACCATAAGATTCTACGCATATGCACCAACCCAAGTGAAAGACGAGAGGTTTGGATGATAGAATCTCTGATGACGTCAACAACAAAACATAAGGCCGCTGGAAGGTTAGCCAACCCCTGGGCCTGCTGTTCCGGTAGAACTTTGATGACCTGCTTAACATGGTCTCTTAAGTATTGACAGACTCCAATCGCTGCTACTGCAGGTTGAGCCACTGAACCTGCTAAGGAGAAAACATCCTTTAATAGGGATTCCATCCTTTTATCCACAGGATCCCTGTGCATCTGAGCATTGTCTACCGGACAAGTTAGATTTTTATTTACGGAGGAAATGGCGGCATCAACGGCCGGTATTCCCCACATTTTAATAAACTTTTCTTCCATAGGATAAAGTGTTGAAAACTTTTTCGGCGGAAAAAAACGTTTATCTGGGTGATCCCACTCAGAATAAATGAGCTTTTCAAGTAAATTATGAACAGGAAAAGCATGTGCTGTTTGGGGAGGTTTCAGTGACCCCAAAGAAGAAGAGGGTTCTTTAACTGATTCAGATACGGGCAACTTAAATGTGGAGCGGACCAATCCAGCAAGGATCTGCACTAAGACCTTCTCCTCCTGGGAAGCCGAAGAGGGTCCCTCTCCACCTGATTCCTCAGAGGAGGAATCATCCGTCCAATCCCGATCCTCTGAAAGGGATTCCTCTCCCCTATCCCAGAGCTCCTCTGGGAAACAGAGGAAGACCTAGTGCGTTTTCTTCCACTGAGTGAAGATGCAATATGGCCATTAATCTTTCCTCTAAACCATTAATGGTTGAGGAAAAAACCTCCTGTGTAATGTATACAGGGGCTGAAGTGCCAGAAGCAGGTGTAGCCCCTGACCCCAATGGCTCTCTATGGCTAGCCGTCCCTGGCCCCTCAGGGGGGGAGGATGCTGCAGAAAGGGGGTCCTCAGAACCTGAAGGAGATCCCCTAGAGCCTCTGGTTCTTGGGGTATTTGAATCTCTTCTACCCTTAGTGCAAAGCAACAAGGTGGAGGTATCACAAAATGAACACTGACCGCTGAGCGATGTAGTCCGGCAACAGCCCTGCTACCAAATGCCCAGTCTAGTGTTTCCTTAGTAAATGCTGCCTAGGAGAATGCCTGTGTCCCACCTTACATGCGACCGTCAGCTCTGTGTCCCTCTGAAGGCTGTGTGCACCTGTAAAGTGTGCCTCTTATAGCCTTGCAGCCGGCAATGTGGGCGTCTGAGCGTGCTGACGCTCCACCCCCCCTACCCCCCCCTCGTTTTTCAAACAAACGTGCGCTTCCCGCGCGAGCCGACCCTCCGGGACAAGCGTGGAGGAAAGGCTGGGGGTGGGGAAGGAATGAGAGAGGCCGGCAGTGATGGGGCCTGCACGTGGCAATGGCGGCGGTGATAGTGCGGTATACTACCGCCTCACAGACCACCTGCGGCCTCCCCCTATTCTCTATTCTGGGGGGAATATCCAGAGGAGAACCTCCCATTCCATCCTACCTGGAGCTCAGCTGGAGGAGCTGTGCAGCGTGAACATCGAGACAGACAGTCAGCATGAGAAGGTATGTGCTCTTAGCAGCCCCCGGTGGCGACAATAGGCATAGCATGCATTTACCTTAAAGGAGAAACCTACTAGAATTAAAAAATTCTGTGGAATCTCCCTTACCTTATCCAGCCGCAGGGTTCTGTTATACAGACTCAATCTTCACCTCTCACGGTGGGCTCCATTTTGGAAAAACCTTCAGAGACTGGGGCCCCCTATGGATAGGGGGATCCACAGTTCTGGGCCTGTAAAGCACCCGGCCAGAAATAAGGCTAGAAAAACCATTTTCTGAAATGCGGGGTTCAGCTCTCTAAAAAAGAGGAAGCGTTACAGGTAAAACCTCATTTCTTTGGACACAAGGCCTGGGTACCATCCAATTCGGCCTAGAAAGGACACTTTGAAATGGATTAAGTTCGCCTGGCTTGCCCCAGTATAGGATATAGGATATTGCCTTTGGAGCTCAGCACAGGACATCTTTACACGTCCAACACCTAAGACACTGGCTAAAAAACTGAGGTATCCCTGTAAGGGGAGGGATTATATAGAGGGCTGAACTTCCTGGTTAGGGTGTGCCAGTGTCCAATCACCTAGTGATACCCTATATAACCCTTCAGTTATTACTGAGGCTCTGTGTGCCGTGATGTATGAAAAAAGAGAAATGCGCTTTCCCTCTTTCCACCACTCGGGTAGAGCATGCTGTAGGCGATATCCAGATCTCTGAGATGCTTCTTCACTTGTTGAAAACTAGCCCGCTGCTTCTGGGTAGCAACAGAAAAATTAGAGTAGATTAAAATACGTTAGCCATTAGGGATGGGCCTGATGTTCGAGTCGAACATCTGGTGTTCTGCCTTCGCTAAATAGCAAGGCATTATGGGGCGTTCGTGGTGAATTCGAGCGCCGGGGAACGCCCCATAATGCACTGCGAGATCACAGTGCATTAACGTCTAATTATTGGCCAAAGCATGCACCTGACCTGCATGCTTTGGCCAATCACAGCGCTGCTGTGAGAGCCATGATTGGCCGAAGGCAGGTTGCCTTTAGCCAATCATGACTCGGGGCCTAAGTCCACGCCCCACACTATATAAGGCTGCTTACATGGCAGCCATACTGCACAGATCTGGGAGAAACACAAAATAGACCAAGATTCAAGGAAAAATACACATCACTCCTATATCTAGACAATATTTACTTATCCAGGAGGTCAGCTCTAATTCAAGTCTGTCAGTCTGTTTAGATGGAGAGATAGCAATGTCTTGTCTATGAGGCTACCTGTGTTTTCTCATCTCTTTTTAGCAGGTACAATGTCTGAATTGACTGATATACAGACAGAAACCAGAAGGAGAATCATACAATTCTTTCTACAAAATACAAATTATGGATATCAGACTTTCCTCACCCATCTGCTGCCCGCCACCTGGACTTCTGTAAATTGGCTCTTGACGTAACGAAGAGATGATTTTCAGTGCATTAAAACCAGATGCTGAAAACAGAAATAAAACTTTCAAGTTATAGAGACGCTATACATTCCTACCTCAAAAAATCTGAATAAATACAGATTTTTTTTATAATTCACATTCTATCAATATATAGTGACCATCGCAATCCAAGCATGCAGCCCGGCAGGCCAGGAAAGGGGATGGGGGCGAGTGAGTGCCCCCCCCCCACTCTTGAATCATACCAGGCCACATGCTCTCAACATGGGGGGGTGCTTTGGGGCAGGGGGCCACCCCCAAAGCACCTCGTCTCCATGTTGATGAAGACAAGGGCCTCTTCCCCACAAACCTGGCTGGTGGTTGCAGGGGTCTGTGGGCGGGGGCTTATCAGAATCTTGAAGCCCCCTTCAACAAGGGGGCCCCCAGATCCTGCTCCCCTCATGTGAATGAGTATGGGGGGGGGGGCAGGATCCCATTTACCCAAAAAAAGTGTAATGTGAAAAAAGACAGTTTTTAGACAAGTCCTTTATTTTTTTTAAAAAGTCCCCCAAAGTAGATCTATTGTCATTTAGGGTGCCAGCCACTACCGCCGAACCCCAAAAAAAAAACAACAAAAATGCTCCACTCTTGATAAAGCCCCCCACCGTTTGCCCGCTCAGACGTCTGACAGTTCTTAAATAACTAAGGGACAGGGCCACCCGATTATGTCACTGGGTAACCCCGACCAGGGACATGATGTCACAAGGGGACGGGGTCACCCAGTGATGTCTTTGAGTGGTCCCGCCCCTTAGTTATTTAGAAACTGTCAGATGGTGGAGCGGGCAGATGAAGGGAGCTTTCATCAGGAGTGGAGCATTTTTGTCGGCGGTAGTAGCTGGCACCCTAAATGACGATGGATCTACTTCAGGGGATATTTATTTTTATTTTTTAAATAAAGGACTTTTTAAATAAAGGACTCAAAAACTGTTTAATGTCTTTTTTTCTACACTACACTTTTTTTGGGTGAATGGGTACGGGTACTATGTACCCCATACTCATTCACATGGGGGGCAGGATCTGGGGGCCCTCTTGTTAAAGGGGCTTCCAGATTCTGATAAGCCCCCCGCAGACCCCTACAATTGGCGATAGCGATGGGCATCGTGATTGACAATGAATCTGCTTTGGGGGACATTTTTTAAATAATGGACTTGTCAAAAACTGTCAAAGACCTGTCATTTGCTCGCTTTGCTCAGCAGGGAACTCAGTTGACAGATCCCGTGCTGAGCAATGCAGATTCTGCCCCATGTAAAAGGGGCCTAATCCTGTGTACACACGACCAAACTTTGACCGAACTGGTCTGACGGAACAAATCCATCTGACAATTCGATCATGTGTGGGCTTCATCGGACCTTTTCTGTCAAAAAATCTGACGAACTTTAGAAATAGAACATGTTTCAAATTTTCCGACGGCCTCGAGTCCAATTGAAAAATCAGTTTGTCTGTATGCTAGTCTGACGGATGAAAAAGGACGCAAGGGCAGCTATTGGCTACTGGATATGAACTTCCTTATTCTAGTCCGGTCGTACATCATCACGTTCAAAACGATCGGACTTTGGTGTGATCGTGTGTAGGCAAGTCCGTTTCGTTGGAACCTCGCCGAAAAGTCCTTCGGAGTTTAGTCCAACGAAAAGTCCGGTAGTGTGTACACGGCATTAGCCTTCCTAGGACAAATACAGACATTTTCTTCTCCAGTTCTCAATTGCTCAACATAGGATGGCTTTTAGGACAAGAGTGCTCTTGTACAGGGATGCCTTAAACCCATTTGGATACTGCATGCACATCTCACCATTCTGTCTATAGCCAGTTTTAGGCTGACAACAATGCTCAGATACAATAGAACCTGATTAATTCACAATATTCAATTTACCTTTCCCATTTAGAGTCTTGCCATGTAGAGTGTTAGGTAAAGCTAATATAAAGACACATGCATGTACTTTAACTGAATTCAATATTTATTTATTTTTTTTTAATATATGAAAGAACTTAGAAGAAAATGAAAACATAAAGTACATTTACCTTTACATTTAGCCCAAAGACAATCTCCTCAGACCTAGAAACCCCAACACTAGCTCACTATTATGCCACGCACACACGAGCGGACTTTCCGGCGGACAATCCGATCGTGTGTGGGCTAGTCCGATAGCTTTTCGGGATAATAATCTGACGGACCTAGAAATAGAACATGTTTCAAATCTGTCCGATGGACTAAAAATAGGCAAAACCGTTCGTCTGTGTGCTAGTCCGACGGACCAAATACGACGCAAGGGAAGCTATTGGCTACTGGCTATTGAACTTCCTTTTTTAGTCCCGTTTACGTCATCACGTTCAAACTGACCGGACTTTTAAACGGACTCAGTCCGATCGTGTGTGGCCAAGTCCGTTGGTTCGGAAAGTCCGTCGGACCTAGTTCGCCGGAAAGTCCGCTCGTGTGTACGCGGCATTAAACAACATAAAAATACGTACATTTATTCGCTATCCAGTTTTTTATTTGCTCTAGAAGAAATGAGCCATTTTTAGGCCATCTCATCACAGCCAGAGGATTCTGTTCTTCATTGCTTTGTATAATATGCTTCAGGAATAAATGGAATCTGAAAGCTGAAAAAAAAAAGATTTAACAAAAAAAAGGTAAAAAAAATGAAATAAATCAGTTAAATCAATAGTTCAGCTGATAAAACCTTATTGTGCTAGAAAGTAGCAGTTGTAAACCTCAGATATGAAATATGAACAAAGCATATACCTCTATAGGGTGTACTTGTCTCAATTAAAGTAGGACTACAGGCAAAACTTTTTTTTTCATTTTGGATAGAGCAAGGAAAGTTTATAACCCCTGTCAGATTTTTTTTCACCATTTGTGTCCCATTGTAGAGATTTAAATTCACTTCCTGTCCCATAGCCAAACAGAAAGTACAAGGAAACACCTAAAAATTAGGGAATTCATTGGGGACCCCCAGGTCTCCAGAACTAGTGTCCTCATTGGAAGATTTCCCCTCTATTACATTTCTGGGGACAACCCAAAATTTGGGGTTTTTCTTTTACTTTCATTTGCACTGATAATGGTAAACAGGACAAATAGAGAGGGTGAATCTCCTTAACGGGGGCACAGATAGTGATAACAACTGACAGGGGTTCTAATCCCTCTCCACTCTATCAAAAAAAAAAAAGTTTTGCCTTTAGTTATACTTTAAGCGCACTAAGTGTCATTTCTGTCTCTTGCCTCGTTCCTCTGCTAGCCGCATGAATCACTTCTGACAAGTTTTCCTGACACCAAGAGAAAAAAGGTGACAGGGGAGGGAGCTCCAGCACACGGCCTGTGATTGAAAGCCTCAGCTCTGTTCCTGTGTGAAGGGGGTGTGTCCCTTCTCTCCAATCAGCTCCCAGAGTTCTCCTTATTGAGCTCTGCAGAGTGTAATTTCAACTCTCTGCCCCATTTTTTGCGGAAAGCTCGGACAAGCTCTAAAAAAGAAATCAGCACTTTGAACATATGTAGAGAAGACTGCAAATAAACAGGTACAACTTATGTAGGAGGATTTGTTTAATCTCTGTGTAACACCTGAGGCCATTCACTTCACTGGGTATATGTAAGGGCTTAAAACCACTTTAAAGGGAACTTGTCATTAGATAAATACATAGGCTGCCACTACTGACCTTCTAATAATGCCAGTTGTCTGGCTGTCATGCTGATTCTCAGCTCAACACTTTCAGGGTGCATTTATATTTGTGTACCGTGTTAATGCACATGTGTTAACTAGCATCATGCCACACGTTCAATTAAGGTAGCACAAAAAAATCAAATAAAATGAATGACAGTGCATGTGTCAATGAATATAAACTTCATTGCCATGTGATGTGCTGTTGTGCGCATTAACATTTGTGTTCCTGCAAAATGTACATGTAAAGCTGCCTTCAGAGTTACTGATTTTGAATAAGAATGCAGGTAAAGGGTTTTGATTTTACTTGCTGCATGCTTGCTCCAGATTAGTAGTTAAAAGTGTTGAAGGCAGAGGATAATCATATACTTTTAAGAGAGTTTGGCAAAGGTGGCCCATGTATTTCTCTTTAAAGAAGCCAGCCAACAAGCTAATACTATCGAGGAAGATTCAACAGCCTTTTCTCAGTGTATCTTCATGGGATTTCAACCTCTTATAGTCACATGACTATACAGTGGCTTGAAAAAGTATTCATACCCCTTGAAATTTTGCACTGTTACAACCAAAAATGTAAACACATGAATATGCTTTGATCTAAACCATTCCATTGTAGCTCTGGCTGTATGTTTAGAGTTGCTGTCCTGCTGGAAGGTGAACCTCCGCCCCAATCTTGAGCCTTTTTCAGACTCTAAAGCTGTGTACACACTACCGGACTTTCGACGGACTGAATCCCATCGGACTTTTCAATGGACTTCCGATGGACTTCGACTTGCCTACACACGATCACACCAAAGTCCGATGGATTCGTACGTGATGACGTACACCGGACTAAAATAAGGAAGTTCATAGCCAATAGCTGCCCTAGCATCAGCTTTCGTCCGTTGGACTAGCATACAAACTGATTTTTCAACTGGACGAGTCCATCGGAAAGATTTGAAACATGTTCCAAATCTAAAGTCCGTCTTATTTTCGACAGAAAAAGTCAGCTGAAGGTGCGATGAAGCCCACACACTATCGGATTGTCCGATGGATTTGTTCCGTCGGACCAGTCTGGTCGAAAAGTCTGTCCGTGTGTACACAGCATAACAGGTTTTCTTCTAAGATTGCCCTGTATTTGGCTCCATCCATCAACTCTGACCAGCTTCCCTATATCTGCTGAATAAAAAGAAGAAAAAAAAAAGAAAGAAGCATCCCCACAATATGATGCCGCGACCACCACCATGTTTCACGGTGGGGATGGTGTGTTCAGGGTGATGTGCAGTGTTAGTTTTCCACCACACATAGCGTTTTGCTTTTAGGCCAAAAAGTTAAATTTGACCAGAGCCCCTTCCTCCACGTTTGCTGTGTCCCCACATGGCTTCTCGCAAATAGGACTTCTTATGGTTTTCTTTCAACAATGACTTTCTTCTTGTCACTCTTCCATAAAGGCCAGATTTGTGGAGAGCATGACTAATAGTTGTCCTGTGGACAGATTCTCCCACCTGAGCTGTGGATCTCTGCAGCTCCTCCAGAATTACCATGGGCCTCTTGGCTGCTTCTCTGATTAATGCTTTCCTTGCCCAGCCTGTCAGTTTAGGTGGACGGCCAAGTCTTGGTAGGTTTGCAGTTGTACCATACTCTTTCCATTTTTGGATGATGGATTGAACAACTTTATCCCTGACCTGTCTGGTGTGTTCCTTGGCCTTCATTTACGTTTTTGGTTGTAACATGACAAAATGTGGAAAATTGCAAGGAGTAGGAGTACTTTTTCAAGGCACTGTATGTGGTGCCCCATCCACCCTATCGCTCCAGTGTGTGTGGGTGAGGTCAGCTCAGGAGAGGGCTGTTCTGTTTCAAATGCAGCTTTATACATTGATATACCTTCTTAGACCCAGTCTGTCCAGACTGTATGGTCACCTGCCGACTTGGCACCCTCCGCAGGAATTCAATATAACACAAAAGTTGAATCCAATACAATTTTACCTCAGATGATTGCAGTACAAAGGATGTTTCTACAAGTTGAAGTTGCCCAAAACCACCACTAGGTATCAGCATACTACAGAACAACCACAACCTAATGCAGTTCAATACAACACAGAAAAAATACACAAAAGCGGGGAAGAACATGGGTTATGTTAAAACCATAGAGCTCTCTGTTTCATATTTCAGTAGGCTCCAATTCCAATAAAAATACTGGCATCTATGGGAAGACACTAGTCCTATAATTCACAGTTAAAGCCAGAATGAAAATTAAAGTCACTTAGCAGGTTGGTTGTGTATTTCTAAAGGGACTTAAAAGGAAAGGTTAGTTTAAAAAAACGAACAAAAAAAAAAAAAAAACAAACAAGTCATACTTACCTTCTCTGTTCAGTCGGTTTTGCACAGAGTGGCCCCGATCCTCCTTTTCTGGGGTCCCTCAGTTGCGCTCCTTGCTTCTCCTCTTCTCGAGTGCCCCGTTGGAGAACCGCTCTCCCTCTGGACACTCGTCCGGGCGTGCTCCCGTGTCCTGTTTTTGCGTCTATTGACACAGACAGCAGGACTCTGCCCCGCCCCCCGGCTCCCGTGTCATTGGATTTGATTGACAGCAGTGGGAGCCAATGGCTACGCTGCTACAAATCTATCCAATTAGGCCCAGAGACAGTGGCTGGAGCTGGTTTGCTCGTCCCTGTCGCTTGGGTCCCGGGAGCTTTTAGTCATAATGTGCTAGTATGCACAGGATATTAGCACATTATGGCAGACTTGCCTCACTAGTGATTCCCACTAGGGCTGCACTATCAGCGCTCCAGTCGGTCATAGGTGCTGCCCATAGGTGGGCACAGCCTAGTACATTAGAGTGTGCACCCCAAAGCTCAAACACATATGCATGTGTGTATGTGTACTGACGGCATCAGTAGAGCACTGGACAGTGTCAGTAGGGCAAAGATTGGTGTTAGTATTTTATTATATTTTTCTTATTTAATTTTTTATTATTTTTTACAATTTTATTTTTTTTACATTTTTTTTAATTTTATTTTTTTACATTTTTTTTGGAGCCCCATCGGGGGGCTTTAGTGGAATATCAGGGGTCTAAACAGGGGTAATCAGCATTGCACAGGATGATTAGGGTGTGCCCAGGCACACCCACCACACCCACTGTGCACACCTATAGTGCTGCCATTTTCTTCTGGTCTTCTTTCCAGGTTCCGACTTGATTGGCTGCTGGGTTGGCAGACCACAATGACCTCACACCTGCCCAGGAATCACATCTCAGTGTACATTACTGCAGACAGACAGGGAGAAGAGTTTAGGACAGACCAATAGAGATAAATGGGGTCCTCCTCACCATCTGTTTTAAACCTGAAAATGCTGACCCATTGTGCTGCAACCACATGCATTGCTGTACCACCAAGCACATATGATGGGACATTTAATTTTTGCAAGGCCCATGAAACAAAGCATAACGGCTATGGCATGTGAATAGCCCTGAGCGGCTACATTCCCTTGTGTAGGTGGGCAGTTGGGTGGGTAAAATTGTAGCTTAACCAGCTGCCCACGTGAATGAACCATTAGTATAATATGAAAAAAGGCAACATTTAAAGGATAAGTTCACCTTTGGGGTCCTGTTACATGATCCTCCTGCTGCTCCCCTCCTTCTCTGTGACAACAGGATGGGGATCTCTTCCCCGCACCCACTGTCAGAATTTGAAAAGTGCTCATCTGTGCGGGCTCTGCCCACGCGGCTGCATCATACATTCACAGAGCCTTTGTGGCTGATGGCTTGTCGTTCTCAATAAGCTTCAAGGTTGCTGATGAGCACTCTTGAGTGTCTATTGAGCTTCCTGGACTGAAGTAATTCCCTGTCTGTTTTAGAGGAACGAGCAGACAGCTACCCTGACAGTCTGCAAGAGCCAGACATTACACCCAGGATCTGCTGATCACGGGATGCAATGGTTTACAGGCTTATAAGAAAAAAATATATAGTAAACGCACATTTTATTAAGGATGAACTTATCCTGTGTTACATTAAACTGGGTTGTGGTAAAGCAGCCCATTAAGCTGTCAACAAACCACAACACAGGCAAAAACATACCTGACCTTTATAACACCACCAGCACATCACATCACAACACCACAATTCATAGTCACACTGAATGGCAATGAAATGCACAAAGAATCATGCATGGATGTAGGTTGTGGTAAAGTGTGTACACCACACAAGGAAATGATTTTGTCTCAGTTAATTTCTTACCTTCGGCAGGTTTGCCGTGTTTGCATTCCTTATCAGAATATGAAATATCTTCTCTTTTCTGGGACACCATTGTAACTCGATTACAACTACTCGTAATTTTGAGTGTTCTATAGAAAGGAGACAGAAAATCTGTGAACAGAAGCTTATATTTTTATAACTCCCAGCTGCCCAAACCTGCACTATATATGCTGCCATTGCTGAGCTCTCCATATAAAAAAGTTGACCACCTAACCTTTTTTGTTTTATTGAGGGTATCAAACTTGGATGGGGATATGGGTATTATGGGATGCCCACTTGACTTCAAAGAACTTCAGGGACAATTTCTCATATATACACTCCTCACTTCCTCCAGCACACTTGCTTGCAGAACTCCGGCTGGCTCACTGTTGTAGATCTCACAAAGCACTCAGTCAGATTTGGAGCAAAAGCCTGTTATAGGCAGGAACCCGAGACCCCTTTAAGTGTGTAGCAAAATTACAGTGGCCAGCTTGATCTCTCAAGCTGGCTACTGGTCCCAGCACCACCTCTTTAGGCACTGCCAGCCCTCCTGGCTGCAGCTGCCCATTTCTCTAGCCCTCCTGGCTACTTCTCCACAGTCCTCCCAGACTGATAACTCACCAGCCCACCCCGCTGACTTTTCAGGAGACAACCTAGGTGTGCTGACCTGCTCCCACTGTCCTCTTCTTGCGCCCATGCCTCCAGAAAGGATTCCTCCGTGTGTTTCAGAGGGTCCCTTCAGCACCCGAGCCCCAGACCCAAAGTCACCACCCTCCCAGACTAGGGGGCGCCCACAAGGGTCACCGACAGCCTCCTCAGCACTCAATATCCATCTTCCACCCAACTGCCCCTGCTGGCAGGACCCATGCGTGTTTATGAGGTGGCCTGCCCCCTGCCAGCCCATTTTGCTGGGGTTTGGCTGGGGCCCTCATCCATACTTCAAGCAGCTCCTCCTAGACTCCACCCCCTACTTCTGGAAGCTTCTCCAAGGTTCCAGAAAGCAGGGGGAGTCACCAGAGATGCTGCTTGCTGATTCATCCAGCCCCCCTGAGTCACTGAGCCCTGACCCAGATTAAACCCAGGCCTGGGTCTCAGCCATGCCACATTTGCAAACACTACAAACTATGTACATCAAGCACACTAGAGGGTTCTACACTCCTTTAACCCTTTCCACATCAAAGTAGATGCCAGACCTTCCAACTCTCGCAGCACTCATGTTGAACGCCCCTTACACTCTCCACTTAATCCCAGCACAAAATAAACAATATTCAGTTGCGTTCAGATAAACAGAGCATAAGCTTTACTCTAAAAAATTACTGTAAGTAGAGAAATAAAGAAGTGAACATACTTTTCCCTAGCTTCTACTTCCCCCACATGATAGGGCAGTTCTCCACAAAGAGGTACTCACAAATAGTGGCACACCAAGAATAAGGTCCATTGTAACATTAGAATACCAGCCACAAGCTCTCAAAGCTGTTCACACTCCCAACACCCTCCTCCAGAGGAAGACTCACAATAGACTCCTTAGCATCAACTATCCACCCTTATGCCGCGTACACACGGTCGGACTTTTTGGCTACAAAAGTCCGACAGCCCGTCCGACGGACTTTCGACGGACTTTTGGCGGACTTTTGGCAGACTTGCGGCAGACTTTATAACGAACGGACTTGCCTACATACGATCACACAAAAGTCCGACGGATTCGTACGTGATGACGTACACCGGACTAAAATAAGGAAGTTGATAGCCAGTAGCCAATAGCTGCCCTAGCGTGGGTTTTTGTCCGTCAGACTAGCACACAGACGAGCAGATTTCTGGGTCCGGCGGAGTTACGACGTAATGATTTGAAGCATGTTTTAAATCTAAAGTCCGTCAGATTTTCGGCTCGAAAAGTCAGCTGAAAGTCCGGGGAAGCCCACACACGATCGGATTGTCAGCCGGCTTTGGTCCGTCGGCCTCTTGTAGACGAAAAGTCCGGCCGTGTGTAGGCGGCATTAGAGCATAAATAAAGGCAAAACCTTTTTATTTTTTTTTTTCGTTTTAGATAGAGAGGAGAGGGATTAGAACACCTGTCAGGTTTTCTTGCTATCTGTGCCCCCATTAAGGAGATTCACCCTCTCTATATGTCCTGTTTACCATTATAATTAAAAGTGAAAGTAAAAGAAAATCCCAAATTTTGGGTTGTCCCCAGAAAAGTTTTAGAGGGGAAATATCCCAATGGGGAAACTAGTTCTGGTGACCTGGTGGCCCCAAAGGAATTCCCTTAATTTTGCAGGTATTTCTTCCCACTTACTGTTTGTCTATGGGACAGGAAGTGAAGGGAAATCTCTGAAATGGGACACAGATGACGAAAAAAATCTGACAGGGGTTATACCCTCCCTTGGTCTATCCAAAATGGAAAAAAAAATATGTTTTGCCTATAGTTCTACTTTAAATAACTCATTACTAGGATCAATGACAGACAGGCTGGATGTGTGGAACCTAAAGGGCAGAACTAATACCCTCTAACATGCAGGTCAGGAATTCTGGACTTACTGGCGGCATATTTGTTTCATCTCAGAAAGTTACATTTTATTGAAAACCAGTGGCGTTGGAAGGGGAGGGGGGGCTGGAACCCCAAATGGGTCCCCGAAAAGCCCCAGGTCTCAGGCATGCACCATTCTGTTGGTAGCCCCGAGCGCCGCGCCGAGCGGGGTCCGATCTGATCCAGAGCACCGCGGAGTGCGGCCGAGTGACATAGCAGGTCCCGCCTTCTGGAGCCTGCAGCGCCTATGATGGATGTCCCACTGGTCCAATGCCAGGACCGCGGGACGTGTGAGGTCCATCATAGGCGATGCAGGCTCCAGAAGGTGGGAATTAGAATGCGGGTGCTGTGCCACCTCACTGTAAGATCCCCGATCCCCTCTCTGGGCTCGGGAGGGCGGCTCTCCGCTCCTCCTCTGGCTGCCTGCTGTGATGATGATGGGCACACCGCACACCATGGCTGAGCTGAGCTGCTGCAGGACACATGAAGTCTGTCTCCTGGTCAGGTAGGTCAGTGTATGCATGTCACTACCGTCAGTGTGTGTATTTCAGGTAGGTCCGTGTATGTCAGGTAGGTGGGTCAGTGAATGTATGTCACTACCGTCAGTGTATGTATGTCATGTAGGTAGGTCAGTGTATGTATGTATGTCACTACCGTCAGTGTATGTATGCCATGTAGGTAGGTCAGTGTATGTATGTCACTACCGTCAGTGTATGTATGTCAGGTAGTTAGGTCAGTATATGTATGTCATGTAGGTCAGTGTATGTATGTCATGTAGGTAGGTCAGTGTATGTATGTCAGGTAGGTCAGTGTATGTATGTCACTACCGTCAGGGTATGTATGTCATGTAGGTAGGTCAGTATATGTATGTCACTACCATCAGTGTATGTATGTCAGGTAGGTCAGTGTATGTCACTACCGTCAGTGTATGTAGGTCAGTGTATGTATGCCACTACCGTCAGTGTATGTATGTCAGGTAGGTAGGTCAGTGTATGTATGTCACTACTGTCAGTGTATGTATGCCAGGTAGTTAGGTCAGTATATGTATGTCAGGTAGGTCAGTGTATGTATGTTATGTAGGTAGGTCAGTGTATGTATGTCACTACTGTCAGTGTATGTATGCCAGGTAGTTAGGTCAGTGTATGTATGTCACTACCGTCTGTGTATGTATGTCAGGTAGGTCAGTGTATGTCACTACTGTCAGTGTATGTAGGTCAGTGTATGTATACCACTACCATCAGTGTATGTATGTCAGGTAGGTCAGTGTATGTCACTACTGTCAGTGTATGTAGGTCAGTGTATGTATGCCACTACCGTCAGTGTATGTATGTCAGGTAGGTAGGTCAGTGTATGTATGTCACTACTGTCAGTGTATGTATGCCAGGTAGTTAGGTCAGTGTATGTATGTCAGGTAGGTCAGTGTATTATTATTATGGTAATGTCGCTCGGGGGGAGGATGTGGTATGGCCGCTAAACTGCAGAGATGTATTACATACAGACTAGGCAAAACTAGGCGCTTTCCAATCGTTCTACAAACTGTTCACCGCTATTAATACTCCAATTGCTCACTGTTATGATGACCCCTAAACTAAATCCATTGCATTCAGAGCAGTTGTGTATAGATTATTAATAGTATGGTCAAATTGGGAGTAAATTCTCCTGGTATATTGTGTGTAATGGAGACAGATAGCAGTGAATGAACATCAGTACATTATTATTACGTAAATTGCAATTGAATATAAATAAATATTAACTGCTTATGTAGATGAGCTATAGTTAAGCTAAGAGATAAAAACAAACAAGAAAATGTAACAATATAAGAAATATATATATAGAAAACATGTATATAAAATCCTCATTTCATATTCCCCTATATTTTGTTTCATCACTCTTAACAGCTGTTAAAATCAGATTCGGCACACGGGTTTTGTCCCAAAACTTTTGAACTTTGGGGTCAATCTGATACAAGGCATGATGATGCGGCACACAAGTGGCCGACTTACACTTTGTAGTAAGGTTGTGGTACATACACCACATGTGCCTTTACTTTCTTTTGTATAAGCATATATAACACCAATAATATTTTGGTACTAAGAATCCTGTCTACCCACGAACACCTAATTACCACCTCCTCACCCTTTGCCTGACACCTGAATATATATGCATTTTACTAACCTAAAATATATATTTTTTAATCGCACAATTATATGCATTTGTATTTATCCTAATACATTTTACATACAGGTTGCGATAATATATTGTTTTTAATGTTTTTTAGTTTTACATTAAATTTTTTTAAAATATTTAATTTAATAATGTTGGGGATCCTATTATTATTATTTATTATTTATTATTTATTATTTTTTATTTTTTTATATATGTATATATTTTTTATATATATTTTTTTATATACATGTTTTCTATATATATATTTCTTATATTGTTACATTTTCTTGTTTGTTTTTATCTCTTAGCTTAACTATAGCTCATCTACATAAGCAGTTAATATTTATTTATATTCAATTGCAATTTACGTAATAATAATGTACTGATGTTCATTCACTGCTATCTGTCTCCATTACACACAATATACCAGGAGAATTTACTCCCAATTTGACCATACTATTAATAATCTATACACATTGCTCTGAATGCAATGGATTTAGTTTAGGGGTCATCATAACAGTGAGCAATTGGAGTATCAATAGCGGTGAACAGTTTGTAGAACGATTGGAAAGCGCCTAGTTTTGCCTAGTCTGTATGTAATACATCTCTGCAGTTTAGCGGCCATACCACATCCTCCCCCCGAGCGACATAAAGGGAGTGGTGTTGTGGGCCGTAGGACTATATTACTGTGTGAAGCGTAGGCGTCGACACCGTCTTTGAAATGTCCTATGATGAAACACGTAAGGTGGAGTCACGCTCACACGTCATACCCGAAAGAGTAGGCTGGAACGCAAGGTGGGACGCACGCTCGCAGATCGCTGCTGGTCCCATCCCTGCATACAGCGGTGCCTGTCTTATTATTACCTATTTTGTGGCTTGTATTTTTGGACTTTTTTGGCTTATGTGCAATAAACAAACTTGACATACTTCATAAAGGAAGCCCCCTTGTGTTTCTCTTTTCTCTGGATCTCTGGAGAGTTTAACAGATTAAGGTGGTATACCGTTGGAGTAGCATGGTCACATTAGAGCACATATTTTCCCTGGAACAGCCGCAAGGATCGCATATAGCAGAGGAACGGAAGCACAACTGGAGTGAACATCATCCACCCTGAGGCACCCACTCTGTCGCTCGGTACCCCTGTAGGGGTGATTATTTCTGGTGAGTGGGGAAGCACTGGGGGGCGAGCACTTCAAGTCACCATTTGAATAAAACGCACAGAAGTCACTGTGGTGTGCCCTCAAGGGTGAAATAAACAGCATTTACATTTGAACTCTGCTTTTCCACCTGGTTAAAAACACTCTTTTTTGCATGGACTATATATATATAAAAAACTTTTTAGAAGTTAATTATCATTTGCTACAAACAAAAGAAACTGAAATCAATCGTTTATGCATGTTATTTTTTATTTACTGTATCTAATGCACAGGGAGTGTTTTAATTGAATTTTATTTTATAGTAGTTTGTCACACAGAAGGACATCTTACGTTTTTACAAGCGCCACACTGTCCCAATATTTTTGAACATTGGGGTCAATCACAACCCAACTTAATTCTTTGTACATATGGAAGGGGCAGCACGGACATCACACTGACACTACTACGCACAGATAATTTATCACCATTTAATTATTTTTTTCTCTGGCGCCATTTTGTCCCAAAATTTTTGAACTCTGGGGTCAATTTATTATTTTTTCATAATTAACTGCACCTTTCACCATATTATTTTTTCACTCGTTTACCATATATTTTACCTTGGCTGACACATTTATCCCACTGGGGGGACATATTTTATTCAGCAGTTTCTAAAATACTGGTGCTTTTGAATATTTTCGGTTATCTCCGAATATATGGTCTTCTTTGGTTTAGACCGCATTATGATAGCTATTGATGGAGCTTTCATACATCGTAGCCATCTGGATTTAGTTTGTATTTTATGACATTCATACCCATTACTTAATTACTTAGAGGGCAGCGCCGTTTTCATTCTCATTTCACTTATCTATTTATGCAATTAGACCCCTAGGGGTACTAATTAGGGATAGGCAGCAGCTCTTACACTGTCCTAAGCGCGGATCTATCTGTTTATATCTGAATAGCTGTAAGTCAGCTGTACACGGCGCCTGTAACAGGTTAGATGGTGAGGCTTGAACCTGGACTCAGGGCGCAAGCGCCGTGTACAGCTGACTCAAGGTTTTCAGCAGCTCCGTAGTCGTTCGTACTGCGCAAGCGCTGCGCCTGCGCAGTACAGGGGGGTCCTTATCCGAAATTTCTCGGCAAGACACCGGCGCCACCATTTTGCTACACCCCGCACTCCTCCACAGTAAGGATACACCGAGAAGGGGGGCAAGCGGACATCTTGTTACACCCACAAGTTGCGTATCAGAGACCAGTAGTGTCGTAATATTGAAGCCTATTGAGATTACTATACACTAGAGGATTCCACCATTATTGTTAAAGGGGTTGTAAACCCTTCAGTTTTTTCACCTTAATACATCCTATGCTTTAAGGTGAAAAAACTTCTGTCACTGAGCAGCCCCCCAGCCCCCCCCCCCGTTTACTCACCTTAGCCAGTTCGTTCCCACGCCAGAGATGCACACAATTACACGGGTACCCCCAAGGAGAGCACTTCTCCTAGGTGGTTCCCCGATGCGGGAAGGAGCTGAGCCGCAGCCGGGGGACGGAGAAGAGGATGTTCGGGGCCACTCTGTGCAAAACGAACTGCACAGTGGAGGTAAGTATGACATATTTGTTATTTAAAAAAAAAAAAACACAAGGGTTTAATAACCCTTTAAGTTATTGATCAGTAAGTTAGCGCTGCGCTTTTTTTTTGTGGTTTGGGAAAACATAACAGTGCTTAGTGGCAGGCCCTTTTACTGACACTTTTTTTATTTTTTTTTTAATTGGGAAATCCGACTTTATTAAGCATTAATAGACAGATACATAACAAGCATTAGCCGTGTACATATATTAGAAAGTAGGTATACACCTTGCACAATGAAATTATTACAGTCTGTTTTCTTAATAGTTATACAGTTTGAGAAAGAACCATTGATAAGCTTGGTACCACAATCTTAAACCGCACTTATTTATATTTCTTTTATTTCGCGGCCCTTACCTCTCCCTCCCCCACCACCAAGTCATATGCACTGTTTTATATAACTGTGTAGCGTTGAGCGTTTAAGTACAGGTCTCTCCGTCTTCCAGCCATCTATCCCATACCTTTGAATATTTTTGTTTGCATCCTCTATGTATGTATATCAGCTTTTTTATGGTAGTATATTGTTTACATCTCTTTTCCAGGACGACAGTGTAGGAGGCAGAGACTGCATCCAGGTTTTAGCTATGGCTTTCCTAGCTGTAAATAGGGTTTCATATATAAAGGTAGCATGAAACTTATCTATATCTGTATCAGGTAGCAGCCCCAGTACACACAGTTTTGGGTCCGATACCACTGGGGAACCCATTTTATCATGTAGGAATTTTATCACTTGTTCCCAATAATCCTGTAAACATGGGCATTCCCATATCAAATGGTAAAAGGTTCCCGGTCCATATGTACACATAAGGCATGCCGAATTCTGTGATGATTGGAATTTGGCTATCCTTTTGGGTGTCAAGTATGCTTGGTGGACAATGTAGAGCTGTGTCAATCTGTCTGAGAGTTTTGGCGATGACTGTTTAACGTTCTCTAAAATTTCGTCCCAGTCCGAGTCACTGATGTCCCCCACGTCCTTTTCCCAACCTGATTTGGCCTTTTGGATTACTGCTGCTATTCTGGGGAGTCTGATAGTGTAATACA
The DNA here is from genome assembly GCF_042186555.1 of Aquarana catesbeiana. Classification (NCBI taxonomy): domain Eukaryota; kingdom Metazoa; phylum Chordata; class Amphibia; order Anura; family Ranidae; genus Aquarana; species Aquarana catesbeiana. The sequence continues at coordinate 39,645,839 of NC_133332.1, forward strand.
GATTTGAAATCAGCTTTTGAGGTTCAATACCCATGATTATCTCTAGGACCTGAGGGTGAGCAATAATATTAGCTGTGTCCCTAAGTTGAAAGCGCAGAGCATGGCGAAGTTGCAAGTATTTGAATAACAAGTGGTGCGGTATTGAGTATTTGTCTTTAAGGGATTGAAAAGTCTTGAGCCGTGAGTCAGTCATGACCTGGTGAAGATATATTATTCCATACCTAGCCCATATATGCGGATCTGGGAGATTTTTAAGTTCTGGCATGTGATTGTTGAGCCAAAGGGGGGTGTGGGAATGAATATGCCCTACTTTAAGCCTCTTTAAGGTTATTCCCCATATTTTCCGGTGGTGTGTTAGCATGCCCTCATTATATCGGGTGGGTCTTTTGCTCGTTAGTCCCCCTCGAAAAATAGTTTGCAGCGGGGATGACAGTGGACTTCTTGGGTCATTGCATATCAACATTTGGTATCGCTACATTTCTTCCTTGTTAAAGTAATACATGTGTGATAGTTGGGCGGCTATGTAATATTCCTGTAAATCTGGTAGTGCCATCCCCCCCATGGAGGTGGGGTTTTTAAGGATGTGGACACTTTTTTTATTTTACCACCAGTGGTTTATTGTAAATAGTAGTGTGGTGATTACCTATTATACTAAAGATCGGCGTGTGGCATTAATAAACATCAACAGATTTCAGTTGTGCCCCACCAGGCCGGCCCCCATGGACAATGTGCCTGGCTGCTGAGTTCATTGCCTCATCCCTGCACTCAGTGCACTGATTGGCACTGATTGGCAGCACTGACAGGCAACAATGATTGGCACTGATAGGCGGCACTGATTGGCACCAATAGAAAGCACTGATAGGCAGCACTGATGGGCCCTGATTGGCACTGAGAGGTGGCACTGATTGGCAACACTAATGGCACTGATTGGCACTAATAGGCAGCACTGTTTGGCACTGATAGGCAGCACTGGCAGCATTTAGTGGCACTGATGGGCACTAATTGGCAGCACTGATTGGCACTGATAGGTGGCACTCAAGGGCATTGATTGAAACACACAAAAGACCAAAAACAGCGCTGTTCCTATACACACTTCTACACCAATTACAGTCTACAGTGAACCTCGGATTGCGAGTAACGCGGTTAACAAGCGTTTCGCAATACGAGCACTGTATTTTTAAAAATCGTAACTCGGTTTGCGAGTGTTGTCTAGCAAAACTAGCAGGATTCAGGCCAAAGCGGTGTGCAGTACCGCTTTTGGCCTGAGGTGGGGGGGCGCCGGAGCCGGGCAGAGCCGAACGTCACGTTCGGAAATGCATGGAAAGGCACGAGTACAGCACGGCTGACCTCGGCAAATCTTGGGTAGGAAGACTTTCTGAGGTTTTCCAAGGTCAGCCGAAGTGTCCCTAAGGCCTTTTCAGCCATTTCCAAGGCTCTCCAGCGCCCCCCCCGCCTCTGGCCGCATGCGGTATTGCATCCCATTGAAGTCAATGCGGAACTAATTATTTTTGTTTCCATTGACTTCAACGGGAAAACTCGCTTTGATATGCGAGTACTTTGGATTACGAGCATTCTCCTGGAATGGATTATGCTCGTAATCCGAGGTTCCACTGTATATAAAAGTCTATATGAAAAGTTCTCTTGTCCTAGGTGCTGCAGCTCTCTCACAAATCCACTGGGTGGCGGACATGAATCTGAAACAATACAAAGAGAGAGAGAGCGCAAGGCTACCCTAGTGTAACACTGTTTTTATTGTAATTTAGCAATTAAAAATACGAGGATTGCACTCACAAACATCTGATGTGTATTCACATATACAGCTCAATTGAAGCCTCCTCTCCTGGTCTATATAGATCGATTGGCTCACAAGGCAGTGTTGTATGGAGATGTTGGTGTATAAGCTAGGGGTCTACTTCCTCATCTCATGTGCTGTTCAGCGCTTGCACGGACCAGCTGGCTCAGCATGATATCACTGGTGGCCTGGAGGGGGAGTCGTGGTGGATGTGCTGTCTCCTCTAACACAGGTACACACAGTTGCTGTGACAACATGTTTCAGAGGCGTGGCCTCCTTCTTCAGGTAACGCCCTCATCATCTCTGCTAGTCCTATATACTTAACACTCCAAGCCCCTCCTCCTAAACTGCCAATGGTAATCCGATCGTGTGTGGGCTTCCCCGGACTTTCAGCTGACTTTTTCAGCCTCAAATCCGACGGACTTTAGATTTGAAACATGCTTCAAATCTTTACGTCGTAACTACGACGGACCCCGAAATCCGCTCGTTTGTGTGCTAGTCCGACGGACAAAAACCCACGCTAGGGCAGCTATTGGCTACTGGCTATGAACTTCCTTATTTTAGTCTGGTGTACGTCATCACGTACGAATCCGTCGGACTTTTGTGTGGTCGTGTGTAGGCAAGTCCGTTCGTTAGAAAGTCTGCCACAAGTCCGCCGCAAGTCCGCCGGAAGTCTGTCGGACAGGCTGTCGGACTTTTGTAGACGAAAAGTCCGACCGTGTGTATGCCCCATTACTTGCTAAACATGGTTTAGTAGATACATGGCGAGAGCTTAATCCTACTAGTAGACGTTTTACACATTATTCCTACCCACATAAATCATTCTCACGTATAGACCATATCCTAATCCCTTATAGCATGACCCCTGAAATTTTATCTTCAAGCATTCTACTCTTTACATGGACAGATCATTGTGCGATACGCACATCCATTTCATCTACAATACCTAGGTCCCACGATACTAACTGGTGTATTAATGACTCCACATTAACTCACCCTTCCCGTCGAAGTGAAATTAAAATAGCACTAAATGATTATCTCTCTTCCAATGACACCGGAGATATTTCTGACACCATGTTGTGGGAAGCTCACAAAGTGGTTATTCGGGGTAGACTGATACAACAAGCTACAAACCTTAAAAGAGAACGTAAACTTTTGTTTGCAAAGCTGGAAGATAACTTTAACTCTTGTCATTCCGCCTTTCAATCATCCCCGAATGCCATTAACAATGCTAAATTAGACAAAGCCCGTCTTGATCTGGATTTATTTTTAACTGACTCAGCAGACAAACTCATACGTAAACACTAACATATTCAATACCTTAATGCCAACAAACCCACCACTTCTTTGGCAAGAAATTTGTAATCAATAGATCAAATACGGACCCCTATACGACTGAAAACGTCACGTGACGTGTATACTAGTAATCCAATTAAAATATTAGAAGTATTTTGATCTAATTTAGCTAAAGTGTATTCCTATACTCATGATTTTAATCAAACCAATGCAGATACTCTTTTCTCCAATATTAAACTCCCTACTCTAGCTAATGAACAACGAGAGAGACTTGAGTGTCCTATCACAAATATTGAAGTTCAGAACGCTATAAAAAATTTGAAACTTCATAAAAGACCGGGCCCAGATGGGTTTTCTGCATCATATTATAAAAATTTTGAGCACATCTTGACTCCAGTCTTGACTAGAGCCTTCAATTCTATTTTGGCAGGACACTCATTTCAATCTGAGACACTAAAATCTATTATAGTTATAATTCCCAAACCCCGTTCAGATAACACTTCTTGGACTAATCATCGTCCTGTATCCCTACTCAATTTAGATATTAAATTGCTTGCCAAGATATTGGCATTTAGATTGAACAACATTATAGGTCAACTTATACACAGGGACCAAACGGATTTTATGCCCAAGAGACAGGCAGGAGATAATATAAGACGAACCCTTTTACTCATTCATGCAGCTAAATTCAGACGCATCCCAACCTGCCTCTTATCTTTAGACATCAAAAAAGCATTTGATTCAGTCACCTGGCCTTATATGCAGTATATGCTTCAAAAATGGGGTTTTGGAATACATTTTCTGACCTGGGTTTCCTCTCTTTATAACAATCCGAGAGCTTGTATTAAATATGCTGGCTACAAATCGGCAATGCTGGATATTAGAAGAGGCACGAGACAAGGCTGCCCCCTATCCCCACTGCTTTTCGCTCTACTTATAGAACCTTTAGCACAATTAATCAGATCTAATCTGGACATCAAAGGTATTGAATTAGGTGGTTATCAACACAAACTTTGCCTTTTGGCAGACTATATTCTAATTTTTTTATCTCATCCCCACATTTCCGCCCCCAATCTTCTTAACGTACTTGATAAATTTGCACATATTTCAGGGGCTCTTTGTAAACCCCGTTAAATCAAATGCGCTAAATATATCTTTATTATCTGATCTTCAACAGGCTTAAATTTCTTTACCATTTAATTGGGTCTCTCATCAATTACCATATTTAGGAGTATACCTTACATCCTCACTTTCCGACCTTTTTGCAGCCAACTATCTACCTCTACTGAAACAAGTCACAGGCCTTCTGAAACAATGGTCCTCTCTCCCATTGTCATGGTTGGGACGGATAAATACTATAAAGATGTCGTTATTACCGAAATTTTTATACCTATTTAGAGTACTTCCAATCTCTATACCATCATATTTCTTTAGAATTACACAACGTAAAGTGATGTCGTTCATTTGGGGTAATATTAAACCCTGTATATCTAAATCTACTCTTTACCTTAGCAAAACATGCAGGGGGCTTGGGGTTACCAAACTTTTCCTCTTATTACCATGCTGCACAAATATAAATATTATCTAAATACCATTCTAGAGAAGAAATACCCCTTTGGGTAGCTATTGAATCTATTAATAGCGACTCCATATCTGTAGCCAATTTGTTATGGATGCAACCTAGAGATAGATCTCATCTACTTAACCCCATTACGAAACATTCGTTAGCTATTTGGGATAAGTTTGGTAAATCTCATATGCTTCAATCTATGCACAACCCCCTTCTTTTTCTTCTGGGGAACCGAGCCTTTTATCCTGCTTGGAAATTTCCAAAATCATTCTCTGCTTGGTCCTCTACAAACTTGGTTAGATTATACAAGCTAGTCTCTATTGATAATTTTCAAGCATTCTCTACTTTATGTGATAACAATGAACTACCTTGTAATGAATTATTTCGTTATCTACAAATCAAAAATTTTTATACGCCTCTCTTTAGGACCGGTATTACACTTAATCAAATGTCTCAATTTGAACATATTTGTATGAGTGACCCACATGTTACATAGTTACATAGTTACATAGTAGGTGAGGTTGAAAAAAGACACAAGTCCATCAAGTCCAACCTATGTGTGTGATTATGTGTCAGTATTACATTATATATCCCTGTATATTGCGGTCATTCAAGTGATTATCTAATAGTTTCTTGAAGCTATCAATGCTCCCCGCTGAGACCACCGCCTGTGGATATCTGATATACTTTGTCTTTTCTTATGCAAAATTTCAATAAATATATTGAACAAGAAATATTTTGAACCAAATTCTACGGTAGTAGTGTGTACCCAGCAGAAGCAACGCTTACACCGAGTGAGATCTGTCTGATCAGCGTTCCCCCCCTGTCTGCCACCACTTACAACATTAGGTTAAGTCAGCTACAGCAAACAATTGTCGCCTCACCTCTAGTACTAATATATTATATTATCAAAAGTATTGAGACGCCTGCCTTTACACCCACATTAACTTTAATTGTCTTAGTCCGTAGGGCTATTGAGTTGGCCCACCCTTTGCAGCTATAACAGCTTCAACTCCAACTGTCTTTATGGACCTTGCTTTGTGCACTGGTGTGCAGTCATGTTGGAACAGGAAGGGACCATCCCCAAACTGTTACCACAAAGCTGGGAGCATGAAATAGTCCAAAATGTCTTGGTATTCGGATTCCCTAACAGTTCCCTTCACTGGAACTAAGGGGCCAAGCCCAACCCCTGAAAAACAACCTCACACCATAATCCCCCCTCCACCAAATGATTTGTACCAGGGCACAAATCGAGGTCCATAAAGACATGGTTGAGCGAGTTTGGGGTGGAGGAACTTGACTGGCCTGCATAGAGTCCTGACCTTAACCCAATAGAACACCTTTGGAATGAATTAGAGCGGAGACTGCGGACCAGGCCTTCTCATCCACATCTGTGCCTGACCTCACAAATGCGCTTCTGTAAGAATGGTCAAACATTCCCATAGACACACTCCTAAACCTTGTGGACAGCCTTCCCAGAAGAGTTGAAGCTGTTATAGCTGAAAAGGGTGGGCCAAATCAATATTGAACCCTACAGACTAAGACTGGGATGTCATGTGTGTGTAAAAGCAGGCGTCCTAATACTTTTGGTAATAGAGTGTATGCCAATGTTAGGGTGACAGCGGAGAGCCGAGAAAGAAATATTGAAGAGGAGAAAAAAGACATTTAGTACATACTTTTATTGGAGTTATGTACTAGCTCTGTATGGTATGGCATAAAAGTGAATATGTGCAAGAACCTTCTAGCATTGCTGATAGAAAACAGGAAATACGTGTTTGTGTTGCTATAAGGAAGGACCTGGCTATACAGTATTGTGCAATAAACTATTATTGAAACACTATCTCTGAAGGTAAGATTATTTTCTATTGTAGATTACATTATATGTATGTGCCTGTGTACTGCACACAGAATACCACGCCTACATCTGCCACGTCCCTGTATCCTGCGAGAATATTCTCTCGCACTCCTTCTCTGAAATTGTCACAAACAACTTAAAATGCAATAAGCTATATATGACAAAAAAACTTAAATTGGATTTCCACTTTTTGCAGTCAAATTTGAAAACAAATGCCATTATATGAATAGCATAGCTCCCAACTTTCCCTGATTTCAAGGGACTGTCCCTGATTTGGAAAAAAAGTCCCTCTGTCCCTCATTCCTCCTCATTTGTCCCTCATTTTGGTCTGATCTGTATAGTTGTATATAAAATGCACTATTTCTCTCTTAAAAAGTGTTTCCCAGTGCCAAACCTTTCATCCAATTTCTAAATTTATGCATTTATAAATTTCAAAAGTCAGTATAAAGGAACAGTAGTGGTAAAAAACACTATATTAGGCGGCACTGATTGGCACTGACAGGTGGCACTGATTGGAAGCACTGATTGGCACTGACGTGCCCCCCCCCCTCCCCCCAGAGCAAACTCATGTGAGACCATCTCCTGATCCAGTCACCTGTCTGGTGATATCGGAATGCAGACTGTGACGTCAACTTGCATGAACAATCTGCAGCACTGGGCTATGGAGGCTAATATGTAATATAAATGGCTATCAAGTGAATGGAACCTTCCAGAAAATGCACTACATACAACCAGTTTTTAAAGAGTGTCAGAAATCAGAACCACATCGCCTTCAACAAAGCATGCTGGGATTTTTAATGCTATAGTATATACCTTTTTTTAAACAGCAAAATAAATGAAGGAAATTAAAATGATTGCACAATATTTACATTCAGGAAATGGCTGATTGCAACAACTGCTACTCCAAACAATAAAAAACAACTAAGAGCTGCCGAATAATAATAATAATAATACAATATAAAATAATAATACTACTAATAATAATACATCAAATAATAATAAAATTATAATAAAAGTAATAATAACTTGATGCCCTCCCCTTTAGCAACTCGAAAATATAAAGTATAAACAAAATCTAACAGCTCATAAGAAAAAAGAAAAAATGTGTGTGTATATATATATATATATATATAACACTATATATCGATCTAATATCTATCTATCTATCTATCTATCTATCTATCTATCTATCTATCTATCTATCTATCTATCTATCTATCTATCTAATATATAGATATATATAGATAGATAGATCTATCTATATAGATATCTATATATCTATCTATATATATAGATATCTATATAGATATCTATATAGATATCTATAGATATCTATATAGATATATAGATTTATATATCTATATAGAGATATATATATATATCCCCCCCGAAAAAAAGGTAAAAAAGGGCAGGCTCGATGGACTGCTCGGTATTTTACTGCCTTCACTTTTCTATGTTCTTTTATATTATACATAATTTTTTATCCTTTCACCATTTGATATAATTATATTTATATATTGTTATTCATCGTATATATTACTTTCTATTACACATTATTGCACACTTTTATTATTTTATATATAGTGTGTGCGTGTATATATATATATATATATATATATATATATATATATATATATATATATATATATATATATATAATAATTTATATATTTAAAAAAGTTTCCACACTTTTTTAGATTTAATAGTTAAAAAAAGTGTGAAGGACCATCGTATATATTTTGCAGGGTTATAGCAGCACAACATGATTCCTGTCTAGGTACAGGTCTATACATTCACCCCAATTTAGAACATTTTAGAGAACCAAAGCTTTCCTGTAAATGATTACCTAATGCAGAATTGAGTACAACTTTGTAATCTGCTGTAGAACTAATACTCTCTGTGCAACACAAGACAATATCCTGCTGTTGTTGAACTACAAGTTCCAGCAAGGCCTGTGCTTCCTATCAGTCCACAACACCTTGATAGCCTGAGAGAGACGAGCCAGCATATATCCTTACCTGTCTCTGTGTTCTCCTCTGAAAAAAGAAACCAGAAGCAGTGCAAATAAATGGTAGGACAGCGGAAATCCCCAACTTCCTGCTGGCACACTGTGATTGGTTATTTGCTCAGGATACGGCCTGATATCTGGTCTGGGCCGGCCAGGCTGGTTTATTATAAAAAAAAGCAAATATTTTACAAACAAATTTTCCAGCATTAAATATGTGAATGTTTGTCAAGCCCAGACAAAGGACAGCGCTCAGGAGTGATCTGATAAACCAGGCAGAATGTGGACAGTAATTGTAACTTTTCCTGCATTTCCACTCTGGCTTATGAGTTCCATTGTCTCCAATGCAAGTTCATGTACCGTGCACCACCGAGGGGAAGAATTATGAAATGGAAGGGCTTCAGAGTAAATCAAGTATATTGAGGTTAAAAAATAAACTTAGCTTTACGTTTTGTTTAACCACTTCAGCCCCGGAAGATTTTACCCCCTTCCTGACCAGAGCATTTTTTGCAATTCGGCACTGCGTCGCTTTAACTGACAATTGCGCGGTCGTGCGATGTTGCACCCAAACAAAATCGACTTTCTTTTTTTCTCACAAAAAGAGCTTACTTTTGGTGGTATTTGATCACCCTGTGTGGTTTTTATTTTTTGTGCTATAAACAAAGAGCAACAATTTTGAAAAAAAAAAAACAATATTTTTTTACTTTTTGCTAATAAATATCCCCCCAAAATATATAAAAAAACTAATTTCTTCCTCAGTTTAGGCAAATATGTATTATACTAGATATTTTTGGTAAAAAAAAAAAAAAAAATCGCAATAGGGCATAGTTTTATGTCATTTTTATTATGTTTTTTTATTAGTAGTGGCGGTGATCTTTTATCGTGACTGCGACATTGCGGCAGACACATCGGACACTTTTGACACTGTTTTGGGACCAGTGACATTTATACAGCGATCAGTGCTATAAAAATGCACTGATTACTATGTGAATGTCACTGGCAGGGAAGGGGTTAACGCTAGGGGGCGATCAAGGGGTTAACTGTGTTCCCTCACTGTGTTCTAACTGTAGGGGGGATGGGCTCACTAAAACATGACAGAGATCACTGCTCCCGATCACTGGGAGCAGTAGATCTCTGTCATGTTGCTAAGCAGAACAGGGAAATGCTTTGTTTACATAGGCATCTCCCCATTCTGCCTCTCCGTGCTACGGACCCGCGGGCATGCTCACGTGGCACACTAGCCAATCATTTAAAGGGGGAGTACAGGTTCACCCATTTGTGCACCTGTGCCATTGTGCCGATGTACATCGTCGTGTGCTGGTCGGCAAGCGGTTAACATGAAATTAAACCCTTTGTTTTTTAAGCACTTTCAGGGGACATCCTAAAACATTTAATGTGAAAATGGCTTAATGTAGCTTAATGGCTTACTGCCCACCCATCATCAAATGATGGAGGAACGTTGCGACTCTTGTTCTGGGTGGACGTTATATGATGGCACCCCAGAGCAGCCACTCACACACACCCGCGGGGGCACGCAGCACGGCGATCACAGCCGTGTTGTGTTGCTAGGACATGGCGTGATGGCCAATGACATGGCTCTTTAACTGTGTGATCGGCTGTGTCCAATAAAGCCCCCCCCAGTGCCACTAATCAGTGACCATCAGTGACACCAATCAGTGCCCATCAATGACACCAATCAGTGCCCATTAGAGATGCCAGTCACTGCTGCCTTTCAGTGCCTGCTCATCAGTGCTGCCCATCAGTGCCCACTAGTGCCGCCCATCAGTGCCGCCCATTAGTGCCGCATATCAGTGATACCTATCAGTGCCCATCAGTGCAGCATATAAGTGCCTCCTCATCAGTGCCACCTAATCAGTGACCATAAGTGCCACCTCATCAGTGCCTATCAGTGCTGCTTCATCAGTGCCCATCAGTGAAGGAGAAAAATTACTTATTTACAAAATTTACTGACAGAAATTAAGAAAACTTTTTTTAAGAAAACCCAGCAGTAAAGAGGGGGGGGGGACGAGAGAGCGCCCCTCCCCTGAACCATACCAGGACACATGCCCTGTGTTGGGGACCCTCAGTTCCCAGCCCCCCTATGTGAATCGGTAACGGTAATGGACTGGGGGGGACCCATGCCATTTTTTCAATGAGTTTTATACATATTGAAGGGATCAGACAATTCATCACAGCCGCAATCAGTTTTAAATTATATTTTTTCCTTTAGAAATGTCATTTTGCTGTCAGACTGTTCTAAACACAGGAAACATGCGCCCCTTTACAGGCATACTATAGACACCCCCCAGGTATGAAATTTAAAGGAATATTACACTTTTATTGTTTCACTTTAAGCATTATTAAAATCACTGCTCCTGAAAAAACTTTTTGCATTGATCCATGTCCCCTGGGGCAGGACCCAGGTCCCCAAACACTTTTTATGACAATACCATGCATATAAGCCTTTAAAATTAGCACTTTTGGTTTTTCATGTTAGTGTCCCATAAGCTTTCAAATTTGCCATGAACACCGCATAATGTTCGTTGTTCGCGGAACGTCCAAACATCCAAAGTTCGGCCCGAACCGTTCGCCCATCCCTACGATTATATACCACCAAAAGAAAGCTCTATTTTTGTGAAGAAAATGATTAAACATTCAGGGCTTTTTTTCAGCGGGAACGCGGGGGAACGCAGTTCCGGCACCTCCCGGACTGACTGTATGTAATGGCAAGGGGTGCTGGGGTGTGCTGCAGGGTATTGATGCTCACTGCTGGGGAATCTATTCAAGCTAGAGGGGATCTATTTTTGCAGGAGGGTCTATTGTTGCTGACGGGGGACCTTTTGTTGCTAGGGGTGGGTCTTATGTTGCTGGGGGGGTCACTTGTTGCTGAAGGAGATCTACTGTTGGGGGTAGGGGTCTATTGTTGTTGGTTGCCAGAGTGTCTATTAATGCTGGCTGTGTGGAGATCTGTTGATGCTGCCGGGAGTCTGTTGTTGCTGGGGGGGGGGTGGATTTTGTTGTGGGTGGTACATTGTTGTTAGGGGGATCTATTGTTGGTTGAATGGGATCTATTTTACTGCTTTTCTTGATATCATTACCAAATTCCATACAAATTACTTAGCGACACAAAATGATACTTGGTTCTGTATTGTCTAAAATGGGCGGTACTGGGAGGTGGGTAGGGGATGGAACCAAGGGACGGTGCTCAGAGGTGGGTAGGGGCGGGGAAAAAGGGGTGACTCAGAAAAGGGGAGTTCCTGCACCTATTGTCAGAGAAAAAAACCCTGTAAACATTCATTTGTGTACAGTTGTTGTATGACCGCGCAATTGTCATTCAAAGTGTGACAGCGCTGAAAGCTGAAAATTGGCCTGGGCAGGAAGCGGTTAATGTGTACTAAAGTGCCTAAATCTTAATCAGTTGCCTTGAAATGGTGCACAACCTAAGTTTTCAACTTTCCAAATCTATCCTGTAAGTATCATGTATTTTGGTCTCTCACAAAGAAAATGAGAGACATTAAGCTTGTTTTTGGGGAGCTTAAAGCGGAGTTCCACACAAAAATGGAACTTCCGCTTTTCAGAACCTTCCCCCCCTCCGGTGTCACATTTGGCACCTTTCAGGGGGGAGGAGGTGCAGATACCTGTCTAAGACAGGTATTTGCACCCACTTCCGGCATAGACTCCCATGGGAGTCTATGCCTCTTCCCGTCCCCACCGCGCTGTCTGCTGGGAAACACACAGGTCCCAGGAGATAGCGGGGACCACTTGGGATGCGCAGCGCGACTCGCGCATGCGCAGTAGGGAACCGGGAAGTGAAGCCGCAACGTTTCACTTCCTGATTCCCTCACCCAGGATGGCGGCGGCAGCTGCCGAGAACCGAGCGGGTTCTCTGTGTCCCCTGCCGACATCGCTGGACCCTGGGACAGGTAAGTGGCCATTTATTAAAAGTCAGCAGCTGCAGTATTTGTAGCTGCTGGCTTTTAATATTTTTTTTTTTTTTTTTTGCGGTTTGGGTGGACTCCCTCTTTAATCTGGCTTAACATACAAAAAAAAGAACTTAGATGGTAACCAATTTTCCCCGAACTACACATAATTAAAGAATATCTATGCTAAAACATACTGAAATTTTAAGGTTGTTTGCTAAAACCTACCAAAAGTTACTCACTTTTAAAGGGGTCGTAAACCCTCATGTTTTTTCACCTTGAAAAACCTTTTGTGCTGCAGCTGTTCCCCAGAGCCCCCTTTTTCTTACCTGAGCCCGGCTGTTCCAGTGATGGGGATGAGCCCAGCAGCTCCAGACGCTGTCTCGGGTTCTCATTGGATAGATTGAAAGCAGCAAGAGCCTTTGGCTCACACTACCGTCAATCAAATCCAGTGACACGGGAGACGGGGGCAGGCCGAGTCTTGCTGCCTGTGTCAATGGACGCAGCAGCAGGATATGGGAGCGCACCCGTATGAGTGCCCCCATGGAAAGCGAATCTCCGTGGGGGAACTCAAGAAGAGGAGGAGCCAGAAGCGCCGCTGGGGGACCCTAGAAATGGAGGATCAGGGCCACTCTGTGCAAAACCCTTGCACAGAGGACGTAAGTATAACATGTTTGTTATTAAAAAAAACAATAAAACAAAAAAAACCAAAAAAAAAACAACTAACCATTACAATCACTTTAACCCTTTTTTTTACAATCCTAAAACATGAGTATTAAAGGATCAAGATAAAGTTCACCTTTGTTCACCTTTTCTTGTTTTTTTTCTAAATTTCAGCTCCCTTATGTATCAATGCAGCATTAATGTACTTTTTTTTTTGCAAAAATATCAAAGCTTTCCATTAAATCTACCTACTTCACTTATCCTCATCAATGTTTCCAAACGTATCCATTGGTTCTGCCTTACTTCCTGGTCAGACTTTAAGTCATGACACAGGAAGGAGTTAACCAGCTGGCCTCATTGGCACACACCCTGCATCATCCACCCTCCTACCTCCCCACTCATTCCCAGCTGCATGTTTTGAAATAAAATGCAATCAATCAGTTATCAACCTTCTCACTAAATACACAATATACAATCAGATTGCATAGTGTATGGCCATCTTTAGGCTTCATGTACACGGGGCGTTGTTCAACCTCTCCTGAAAAATTTAACTTGACAGCTAGAAACCGGCGTCTAAAAACGGCCGTTTAGCTGCGTTTACATGCTGTGTTTAAACGTGTTTAGCCGCGTTTGCGTCTAGAAGTGTTTGAAAAAAATAGCCAAAAATGAAAAACGCCTGTAAATGAAACGCGGCTAAATGCGAGTTCCCGCGTTTAGCCGCGTTTGGTGTTTGAAATGCCTCTAAACTCAGAACGCATTTTTTTGGGTTCCAAAAAGAGTCTCTAAACACAACTGTATAGAAACAACTAGAAACGACCCTGTGTACATGTACTGATAACATAGGAGGAGAGGAGAGTTCAGGGGCAGTTGAAAAAAGTGCCCAATTGCTCCTAAACGTCCGTTTACCAGCGGTAGTGTACATGAGGCCTTATACAAGAACATAGGAGGGAGTGGGCAGAAACACACAGCTGTCAAGCCCCGTTCACAACTCTGCATAGCGGGAACTCGCATTCCCACATGTATTTTATTTATTTATTTTTTAGTGAGGGGGTGGGGTGTTTTTGAGCATTTTCACTCATCACACACTAGAGGAGATTGTCCAATCAAAGTGTATAGAGCAGTGATGGTGAACCTTGGCACCCCAAATGTTTTGGAACTACATTTCCCATGATGCTCATGCACTCTACAGTATAGCTGAGCATCATGGGAAATGTAGTTCTACTACACTACATCTGGGGTGCCAAGCTTCGCCATCACTGGTATAGAGTATGGTGAACTTTACAGAACCCAGGACACCCTTCTCCTGTTTTCAATACTACAGCTCTATTCACATAGGCTGTTATCTCACGTGCAAAAAACAGAGGTTGAGGGCAAGTGACTGTTAAGCCTCGTACACACGATCGGATTGTTGGCCAACAGAGCGTCAGACTTTTGTCCAAAGGGCGTGTGCCGGGAACATGTCTTGCATACAAACGATACACAGTTGTCGGCCAGCAAACATGAACGTAGTGACGTACTACGAGGAATTACAGCTCTTGAGGGCCACCCTTTGGGCACCTTCTGCTAATGTCGTGTTTGGTGAGCACTGATTCCGAGCATGTGTGTTTGTACTTTCAACTTTTGTGTGACAGACTTGTGTACACACGATAGGAAAATCTGACAACAGACCGTTGTGGAGAAAGAAGCTGACCATATGAATGACACAGCGTACAGTGTTGGGGTTATAAAAATATATGTAGCAATAACTCTCGGTGGTTTAAAGCGGGCTGTTACCTTCACTTTCGCCACCTCTGTTTCACCGGCACCGGGTCTAGGGTCCCGTTGAGTTTACCTCTGGACAATGTAGGCACCAAACACTTGAGTATCTTTTCCAATGCTTTAATGAACAGGTAATAAAAGAAGTAGCAGGAAAGAGGTAGAAGGAAAGTTGCAGGGAAGCTCAAATACCTTTTCTTAGTATTCTTTAGGACATTATTAGGAATTGAACACTTGTAGTTGAATGCACTCCCCTTGTGGGATTCAATCTTTGCTCGCCTGGATAGGCTTCTCTCACTTGACTAGCAGCCAGTACGCAGCACAAACAAAAGTCTCTGCCACAGACTTGTTTGGAACAAAACCCGTACGATCCTCTGCCACAGGATGTAATGGTTTACAATGAATATCAGACACAGCACTTGAACCTTTAAGCCAACCCGGCAGTACTATGCAGTAAGATTACTTCAGGATACGTCCTCCAACCGAGTCACCAGGCCCCTCTCCAGACCAGCACTCTGCATGATCCTTCCATGACGGGTCCTCCCCTGGGATTTTCTCAGTTGTCCAGCTTCTTCACTCAGGATAGACAGCTCAGGACCATTCCTCTGCCGCTGTGGTAGGCCCCAGACATGCTTCTGAGCCCACCCACACGCCACAGCGACGCAGGCCTCTGGAATGGAGGACCACGAGGTGGTATTCCTAATGCATACCTGTCAGCCAGGAGGGCCAGCAGGTGGCTGAAAAACGAACCCCCAAATATGGCATCTGTCCCATAAATACCCTCTCCCAGAATGCAACTCGGAGGACCACCTCCACCGAGTTGTCTCCGGGACAGAGGAGCACTCATACACTTCAACATGTTGCCTTTCCAACACTGGCCCATGGTGACAACGACACCCACCGGCACAGTGTGGAACTACACGCAACTCAGCCAAGCTGGAACAGAGGCAAATCTAACTTCACCTAACAAGTGACCCACTAGATTTACCTATCAGCAGTAGATTAAAAATCTACCAGCGCTACATATATTTATTGATTAATTATGAAATTAAAAGGTTAAACAGTCATATTGAATTACCTTCAAATGAAGGAGAGTCATATAACAACAACGTTCTGCACGTGCACGATTGGATTTTAAACGGAAAATGTAGGTCCATTTTTCCTTGCACGGACTATTACCGCAATTTTTATATATTTGCCTTGGAGTTTTTGTATTGCAACTCCTGTTTTTTAATAAAACGTCTTGAGAAGACATTCTATACTATTGGATCCTTTTTATCTTTTTTATATTATCCTGCTGTTCACATCATTGGGATTCGAGTGGATGTCCATGGATCCTTTTGGAAAGGAATGCTGAAGTCTTCCATCCGCGAATCTTGGATTTCACTAAAAGTGCTGTTTGACCCCCCTGAATAAGGGAGGTCGCAGGCTTTCTGGTAAGCCTTTTATCTTAATGAGGTGACGGGAAACACACGAATGAGCACCCGATCTACGTTATATGCTGCACTGTGAAGTCGCATATTGGATTTCAGCAATTTATGAACAATTTCTTTCATTTATATCGTTTTGCACTTTCGTGCATTTTTTATGCGACCTCGGTTTCCTTCTGCATTGTCGAATGGGACTGCACTAAATTGAATATTTTTGTTGTATATAACACATTTCATCACATTTGCACTGTATAGTTGCACTTTATTTGAATTTATGCCACTTAAGATTATGGTTACATTACACATTTATTATTGTGTTATATTTTCTTTACATATGTTCTCATGCATAGAGTCTTTTTGTGCCCAAACTTAGTGTTGCACTTTACAATCGGTATATTGTTTGCACTTTTGTGCGTTTTTTATGTGACTTTGTTTTCATCTTGCATTTGTCACATGGGATCACACTAAAACTAAATACTTTCTTCACACATGTTCTCATGCACAGAGTCTTTTTGTTCCCAAACTTAGTGTTGCACTTTACAATTTGCATAATGTTAGCACTTTTGTGTGTTTTTATTGCCCTTTTTAGTTTTCATCTTGCATCTGTTGCATGGGATCGCACTAAAACTAAATATTTTGGTTGCGTATAATACAATTCACCATATGTGCACTGTATAGTTGCACTTTAATTGAATTTATGCTATTTAATGTTTATGGTCATATTGAACTTTAATAATACAGTGATATATTTACTTTCATATATGTTTTTATGCACAGGATCATCTTGTGTTCAAACCTAGCGCTGCACTTTATTTTTTGCATTTTTATTTTGTGCCCTGTATCTGGGCTATAGTGCTTAGCTGTAGGTCATTAATTGACACATTTTTCACATCGTTTAATTCATCTATCACTTAGCGCAGGTATATCATTTTTATTTTTATTCATATAACAACAAGCTTGGTGTATGGCAGATGGTCACTGGTGTGGCCAATGTATATGGCAACTCAAACATAAAACAATTTACACAAACAAAAAATAAAAACAAGACAAAAACACATAACATAGACAATGTTTTTCCGAATGCCAGATAGTCAATGCACAGGTGGCCAAGCCATACCAAATGGCCAATTAAAAATCAAAAATGATATATGGCCTAATCACCAGT
Source organism: Aquarana catesbeiana (assembly GCF_042186555.1). Lineage (NCBI taxonomy): Eukaryota > Metazoa > Chordata > Amphibia > Anura > Ranidae > Aquarana > Aquarana catesbeiana. Next base: position 39,663,290 of record NC_133332.1, read on the forward strand.
GCAGAGGTCCCTGGGTTCTCGAGCCACTGGAGGGTGGGGAGATGGAAGATGAGGAAGGTGAGGTACTATGAGGGGAAGAGAAGGAATGGACAGTCACTGGAGCTGCATTTATTTGAAACAAAGGTAGACTTACATTTAAAATTGAAGATATGCGAATAGCCACAGCAGAGTGGGGTCAAACATCAGCAAGACGCTGAAAATGGAAGTATTCCGGTTTCAGCCGTAACCGGAAGTGACATCACCCGAGTTCCTCCCTACACATTGCCTCACTGTCACGTGACTTTATCAACTCTATCACGTGGCAAGTGACAAGCTGCATATGGTGGCAGGTGACGTGGCAAGTGACAAGCTGCATATGGTGGCAGGTGATGTGGCAATATACAGGAACATATTTGGGGGGCACACAATGCATTTAAATTCAAGATGGTGCTGCTATAAGACCTACAAACAGTACAAAATATTTTACAGCGCACACATACAAGAATGACATTTCCTGCAGGGCTAGTTAAAAACACCTGAACATATTCAAGAAATACGGGGGTTTGGTCACACTATATGGTCATATAGTGCTAAGCCCACTTACTGCGACAAAGTACCCCAAATTAGTGGGTCCTACACTAGTAATAGAATGGAAGATCTTTTGTCTCAACCATGGGAGCTGAACTCCTCTATGTGGGAGAACTGAAGGGGATACATCCTAAACACTGGTGGCCACTAATAAGAGGTAATGAGGAGGGGGAGGGGTGTTCCGGCCCAAAAAACCTGGTCAAGGCCTATTACAATATACAAGAACACATTTGGGGGGCACACCATGCAATGCGTTTAAATTCAAGATGGTGTTGCTATAAGACCTACAAACAGTACAAAGTATTTTTTACAGTGCACACATACAAGAATCACAGGTGATGTGGCAAGTGACAAGCTGCATATGGTGGCAGGTGATGTGATAAGTTGCATCTGGTGGTAGGTGACCTGGCAAGTGACAAGCTGCATATGGTGGCAGGTGAAGTGGCAAGTGACAATCCGTATCTGGTGGCAAGTGACAATCCACATCTGGTGGCAGGTGACGTGACAAGCTACATCTGGTGGCAGGTGACATGGCAGGTGCCAATCCACATCTGGTGGCAGGCGATGTGGCTAGAGACAATCCGTACCTGGGGCCAGTCGACGTGGCAAGTGACAATCTGCATCTGGTGGCAGGTGACGTGGCAAGCTGCATCTGGTGGCAAGTGACAAGCTGCTTCTGGTGGCAGGTGATGTGACAATCTGCATCTGGTGGTAGGCAACGATGCACACTCAGGGCTCCCATTGATTCTGCATTATGGTTGAATTATTTTATGTTATATTACAATAATAATCATAATCATTAATAATAGAAATAATGTGCTTCAATCATCCTGACATATCAACCATGGTGCCATGATGATAGAAGCACCAACACCAGCCATAGCCCTGACAAACTGCCAGCAAAAACCTGCATGGCCTCCCACCCAGGACTTGGCATCATTTTCTTCCACGCAGCCGATCCCGGTGCCAAAAGTTTGGGGACCGCTGGCTTAACGTACAAAAAAGAGCTTAGATGCTAATCAATTTCCCCCCACACGTCACACATTACAAGACTGTCTATGCCAACATAAATTGATTGGTTTGCGCAATAGTTTTAGTGTCTACAAAATATGGAATATTTTTACTAGTAAGCAGAATTAGCGACTTATAGGGGGACTGCGATGTTGCGGCTCAAACAAATCGGACGCTTTTGACACTTTTTAGGGACCAGTGACACCAATACAGTAATCAGTGCTAAAAATATGCACTGTCACTTGTGGTGGAGATTTTGAAATCCATATTTATATCTTCAAGGGAACTCTCTAATAAAAGGATCCTCTAATTAAATTACCATGCCCCATTGGATATATATATATATATATATATATATATATATATATATATATATATATATACATGTATGTATATGTTTTTACAGAACTTTATATATTTTGTGATATCAGATTGAGCTCAGCTTAGATTTTAACAATACTTCTTTTTTCCTGGTTCTCAAAAGCTGTTTTGGGCAGGTGATAGTTAAGATAAGTTACTCATCAGACTTTGTGTCACCACCTGGTTGGGGGTCTTTTGATATGCTAATTTCAGAACTGGTTATAATATGATCAAAGAGGGCTAACTTTTTAAGGCAGATACAGAGGCACCAAGGAGAGTCTAATAACCTTTATATATAGAGGACAGAAACAATTAGCCATTGGCACCGCATCCCATAAAGAAATACACAAAAGAAAAGGGGATGGGGTAAATTTGCCCCAGGGACTTTAAAGGTGCTTAAATACTATGGTAATTGTAGTAAAAAAAATATGTATGCAAAGTCTATCCATACAAAAATGTATTTGTTATATTTAATACATATTATCAAAAGTTAAAAACATTTTTCACAATATCCATATCTAGCTTTACAAAGACAATGAAAAAAAACACTTAGTAGATACCACTCGACATGTTTCGCTCTTTATGAGCTTCATCGTGAGTTCTGGTAAATATGTAGTATACTAGGAATGAGAAACACAAAGTAAATATCACATATTATGAAAATTATAAAAATTATAAATAAAATCACACAGATAGAGTAATTAATGCATACATAAATAACAAAATTCAATCAGAGAGTCTTATGAAGGTATTAAAAGATGTATAAAGATACAATTGATGCGCTCTAATGCACCGTTCAATCAATGTGAGAAAAAAATCATACTAAAATGTGATAAGATGTATGTGAACATACTGGTATAAATTAATTATAAGAAAAAATTGTGAGCAGATACACTGCAAGTATAAACTAAAAAGTTGTGCAAATCCACTAAAAATTGCTGAGTGCAAAATACTCCAAATAAAAATACCACAAGAATAAAAATCAATAAATATATAAAATTGTGTGCAAATATACTGAAAAAAATGCACACAGAGATTGTGCAAAAAAAAAAAGAATAAGTGCATAACTCTCCAAAATAAGTGTTAATAGCATGTGAGTGCATGTACAAATTCCTAAATACTTGATAGAAATAATTAATGGAAAAAAAAATCCCTGTGACATACACTATAACTCCATAATGATAATGAATTGCATAAATAAATAAATCAATAAATAAATAAGGGTGCCGGTGATGTATATATAAAGTGCCGATTAAATGCTCATAAACTTGGATAATTTGGTTCATAAGATGAGATTGATGGCTAACACAGCAGTTCATTCCTCAATTTAATTCCTGCAATGTTTATATATTCACAAGAATGGAAGTTTCCACCACATCCGCAAATGGTAAATTCTCAGTGCCAGATGATTATGAAAGAGAAACAAAGAATCATTGCGCAATGTAACCAAAGTCCACAAGCAAAGACAGCACTGTCTAGGACGTTGGCTGTGTTGTATTACATTGTATCAAGCAGCAGCGGCTTGTCTGACAAGCCTCTTCAAGGGCGGCAACTGAGATCTGCTTATCTGCATGCCTTAACATAATCGGGCCCACGTGAGTTTATAACTGTGCTATCTTTGCTTGTGCACTTTGTTTGGTTACATTGCGCAATGATTCTGTTTCTTTGTTTCTCTTTCATAATCATCTGGCACTGAGAATTTACCATTTGCGGCTGTGGTGGAAACTTTCATTCTTGTGAATATATAAACATTGCAGGAATTAAATTGAGGAATGAACTGTTGTGTTAGCCATCAATCTCATCTTATGAACTAAATTATCCATGTTTATGAGCATTTAATCGGCACTTTATATATACATCACCGGCACCCTTATTAATGTATTTATTTATGCAATTCATTATCATTATGGAGTTATAGTGTTTGTCACAGGGATTTTTTTCCATTAAGTATTTCTATCAAGTATTTAGGAATTTGTACACGCACTCACATGCTATTAACACTTATTTTGGAGAGTTTTGCACTTATTCTTTTTTTTTTTTTTTTTGCACAATCTCTGTGTGCATTTTTTCAGTATATTTGCACACAATTTTATATATTTATTGATTTTTATTCTTGTGGTATTTTTATTTGGAGTATTTTGTACTCAGCAATTTTTAGTGGATTTGCAAAACTTTTTATTTTATACTCACAGTGTATCTGCTCACAATTTTTTCTTATAATTATACCAGTATGTTCACATACATCTTATCACATTTTAGTATGATTTTTTTTCTCACCTTGTTTGAACGGTGCATTAGAGCGCATCAATTGTATCTTTATACATCTTTTAATTATATGGGATTCTGATCTCTGTTTGATTGATAGCAGTTTAATTTTAACCTTCAATCCAGATATTCACTTATTTATATTTGTATTTTACATCCATTCACTTATTCAGTTTTATTCATCTAAGTCATATATATTACTATGTGTCCATTACAGCGCTTGGTTGATTTTTTATCTAACTTATGAAGGTATTAAGATCATAACCAATTAATCAATGAGAAATGAAATAAATTCAACACAGCAAAAAGAAACAATTAATCAATAAATAATCATGATGAAGACTATCTTACCAAGCCAAATAATACATAAGGGTAAAACAATTGTTGTAGTTTAATGAACGCGATGAATGGCATTCACAAAATTGGATAGGTCTCCTCTGCCTGGGCCTCCCACATTGTTGGTCACAGAGGGGCTAAGTATAAATATATCCTTGCTGGAAATTAAATAAAGATAGAAATAAAAATAAAAAATATAATTACAAAAATGGTCTGCAGAGCACTCAGGATTGAATATCCAGAGGTCAGACATAAAATTACCTTATATTGAATCAAATGTAGATTGCTGAAGGCTATTAAAGCCTTATTGCAAAGTGAAAACAGCCGCTTCACGTCTCGCTCATTTCTCATTGATTAATTTGTTATGATCTTAATATCATCATAAGACTCTCTGATTGAATTTTGTTATTTATGTATGTATTAACTACTCTATCTGTGTGATTTTATTTATAATTTTTATAATTTTCATAATATGTGATATTTACTTTGTGTTTCTCATTCCTAGTATACCACATATTTACCAGAACTCCTGATGAAGCTCATAAAAAGCGAAACATGTCGAGTGGTATCTAAGTGTTTTTTTTTCATTGTCTTTGTAAAGCCAGATATGGATATTGTGAAACCTGTTTTTAACTTTTGATAATATGTATTAAATATAACAAATACATTTTTGTATAGATAGACTTTAAATACAAGGAGAGTCTAATGTTTAAGCATGATGGCCAACTGGAATTGAACTTTCAGCCAATCAGGATTCAATACCACTTCTGAACCAATGAGGTGGTCCAGGGTTTTGATTGGCAGGGATGGGTAGAGAGGGAACAGAAAAACCAAATCCTAGAGATGCTAGCTTTCTTCGGCTCACGATCTCTAGATGAAACATGGTAACATAAGGGCTGTCTGGGTAATGTATCTGTATTATCTATATGTCTCTTCTCTTCTCTCTAACTTTTTCTATCTCAGGGTTTGTCTTAATACCATGAGTATGTCAATTGTAACAATATCTTCTTTTTGCATTAACTATCTTTGTTGTCTGGCAACACTGTATTTGTATTTTCCGTATAAATAAATTAGATCTTTGTATTCTAGCACCCTTATCATTCCTTATTGATTTCATGGGTTATAGAATTAACCGCATGGGTTGATTCATATTTAGATAAAAGGTTTTAATCACTTATGTTAAGCATATAAGTGAGGTAAACTTAGCCATGTCAGATGGTGCCCCCTTGTGTAAGCAAGTTTAACGTTTGGGTGAACGTTATTTCTTGTATGGAAGACAGAGCTGGTCTTCACCTGTCTCCCGTCTGAATACCCAGACTAAAAAACTTCTCAGAACTTTCCTTTTTTTACCTTTTGTCTATACTAATACTTTGACACTGATTTTGAATAATGTATATAAGAAATGAAATTGTAAGTGTGAAGAATGAGGGTTCCATTTGGAATCTTGGAGGCAGTGGAAAAGGATATGTGCCTCTCTGCCAAAAAAGCAAGTTCAGTTGACCCTTTGAATGAGATTAGGCCAATCGTCCGGTGGGCATAGAGCTATGTTTCCACTGGTGCAACTCCAAAGTCGCATGAATTAGAGTGTGACTGTGCGGTGCGACTTTGGTGTGGCTTTGAATGTGACTTTGATCCAAATTTACACTCTGGGTCTGAGTCGCATCCAGAGTCACATCAGAGTGGTGCAGGTACCCTTTCATAGTCGTTGCAGATTTGGGACTGGTGCTATTGAAATCAATGGGCTGCGACTTGTAATGCGACTTTGTGTCCAAAGTCGCATGGCAAATTGCATTAGTGGAAACGGAGCCTAAGTCACACTGAATGATCTTGATATTTATGAATTAGGGCTGCAACTGACGATTGTGTTCATGGTCGATTGGTTGGCCGATTGTTGTTTTTATTGATTGATTAATCGGTTAATGGCCTTAGAAGAAAATTTGGTGTATACTTTGGTTGGTATGTAGAGTTTAGGATGGGGGCAATTTATTCTTAGCTATCTCTATGCAGTGGTGAATGTAAATAACCATCTATATGGTTAGGGATCAGGGTGTCTGGTTCACTCTGGGAGTGGCAGACAGAAGAGATATACTTTGTGTACTGTTGGAGGAGATGTATTGGGTGGACTATTAGAGGAGAGATATGCTGTGTATGCTATTGGAGGATGTATGCTCTGCGTACTGTTGGGGGGTGAGTTTGGTGGATATCAGATTCAGAGATCACATTTTTTATTTAAAAAACAATGTCTTCCTTTAAAAAAGTGTCGTTTTAGGAGTGTTTGTTCGATTTTCCAATTGTTAGTGGGGTCAGGTCTACGTTTATTTTCAACTACAGTGATGGGAAGATTTGGAGATAATAGGGAACTTCTTGGTTAAAGGAATTTTGGGGTGGTGTGTGTGGTTTTCGTTCAGAAATTAAATTGATTTTAAAAACAGAATGTTAAAAACAAGTTATGCCCTGTACACACAGTCGGACATTGATCGGACATTCTGACAACAAAATCCATGGATTTTTTCAGACGGATGTTGGCTCAAACTTGTGTTGCATACACACGGTCACACAAAGTTGTTGGAATTTCCAAACGCCGAGAACGCGGTCACGTACACCACGTACGACGAGACTATAAAAGGGCAGTTCAATACCAAGCGCGGTACCCTTTGGGCTCCTTTTGCTAATCTCGTGTTAGTAAAAGTTTGGTGAGAGATGATTTGTGCTTTTTCAGACTCGTGGTTTTCAGATCGCATTTCTGCTGTTCAGTTTGTGCTTGTGGGTTTGTATCTGTTATTCAGTGCGTGCAGCGAGTTCCCATTGATTTGTCATTGTGTTCTTGTCCGTTCGTTACTGATTTTCAGGTCGCTCTTCACAGGCCTTGCTGTTCTTCAGTGCGTTCTGTTACTTCGTTCTGACCAGCCAACCTTTTTCTAGCCATGTTGCGTATACGTACTCCTCGTAGAGTTCATGCTGTGTGGGGGCTTGCTGTTGGGGTTCTTACTTTGACACAAGTCCAGTCCATGAACAGGGCGAGGAGGAGTTCATGGACCAATTCTGTCACATGCCTTTGCTCCGTGAGATCCGTGAGAATAATCCTGACGATTTCAGGAACTTTCTCAGGATGACGGACCCCGTTTTTCACCGTTTGTTGGCTTTGCTGACCCCTTATATCAGCAGGCAGGATACCTGCATGAGGCAAGCCATCACTCTGGAGAAGAGGCTAGTCGCCACCCTGTGGTACTTGGCGACAGGGAGAAGCCTGCAGGACCTCAAGTTCTCGACAGGCATCTCCCCCCAGGCTCTGGGGATCATTATCCCATAGACCTGTTCTGCCATCATCCAGGTCCTGCAGAAGGACTATATTAAGGTAAGATTTTTATCCTTTAACATCACATTTTATTGTATTTAATGTTTGATAATATATTGTATTTCTTTCCTCATTCCCTAATTACCATGATTGTAATATGCTGTGAATGTCCCCTTTGTCCTCATGCATGCTGGTTTAAATTTTTATTTTTTTTTATCCTTCATACATATTTGCCTTCACTTACCTCTCACTTATCCTTCACTTATGCTCTCCTGGGCCTATATCCACCTCGTCTAGTCACTTAACAATGTATTTTGTCAGCTCTATAGTAGTGCTTTACCCTAAATACCCCCTAAAATGTGTAAAAATGTGATTTGTGCTTTAAATTCAGGCAGAGTGCCAGAGGTTTTGTTTTTGGGTCCCTAAATCATTTGGAACCCTCCCTTCCCCCAACTGCTAACTCAGCTGATACCAATACTCTATCTGCTGACTTTTCCAAACCCATACACACTATACCCACCTCTTTTGTGGTCACATTTATGGATGAATTCCCCAAAGCATGTAGTGCAAGGGCCTGCCTCAATACTTTCAAATGGTACTGTTTAAAGTTTTTGTATCCTATTAGTATCTTGATAGGTAATAGCAGAATGTAAAAATGTGCTAAAATGTGTACAGTGTGTATTTATATCTTTGTATTATGACACTTCTTACCTGTCCAGTCGGCTGACAATAGTGTAAGTAAGGTGGGGCTGGCCAAAGTAATACACATTATTTAGGCATTCATCTCTCAATGAAGTGGAGAGGGTTACCTGGTCAAAACACCCCCCCCTAAAATGTTTAAAATGGCCCATGATAGGGGGAGAGGAATCTGATAGGTGGACCTTTATCTTTAAATACTCTCTAAAATAAATGTTATACTGATGTTGGCCAAGAATGTTTGTGTCTAATCTGCTTTCAATGTTTATGTGCAAAATGATTATTTTTTTTTCTTGTTTGACTCCACAGTTTCCTTCCAACCCACAGGAATGGCAGACTGTGGCCTCCCACTTTGCCCAGCAGTGGGACTTTCCCAACTGCGTCGGGGCAATTAATGGGAAACACATCCACATTGTCCCAGCCCCCAACTTGGGGTCATACTATTACAACTACAAGGGGTTCAATGTTTTTTGTGATGTTGGCGGTGGTTTCGGCTACTTACGAGTTCCTTATGAGTATGTGGACATGGGGAAGAATGGTCGGATGTCAGATGGTGGAGTCATCGCCCACACAGAGTTCTACAGGCGTCTCCAGAATGGCAGCTTGGGCTTGCCACCTCCAGAAGACAATGCGGAAGGACTCCCATTCGTCTTCATTGCGGATGAAGCGTTTGTGCTGGGGGACCATCTTATGCGGCCATTCCCTATGAGGACCCTCACCCTGGACCAGAGGGTTTTTAATTACCGGCTGGTCAGAGCCAGAAGAGTGGTGGAGAACATGTTTGGAATAATGGCCAGCCGGTTCCGCTTATTTCTTACACCGATACACATGGCGGAATATAAACTCAATCACATCATCCTGGCTTGCTGTGTTCTCCACAACTTTTTTAGGATAATTTCTGTGAACTATGAGGCCGGAATTCAGAATGAACCAACCCTGACGGCGTTTGAAACTGGCCGTCCTGGCTTGCTCCCCCAGAGTGCCCGTCAGGTCCGTCTAAGATACATGGAATACTTTGTGGGTAGGGGGGCCATCGATATGCCAGACAACGTCTGAGACATTTTTAAATAAAAATATATTTTAAACTGAACAAATATTTGCTTTGATTTACTGCTTGGCTTTCTTTTAGCTGACCATGTCCGAAATTTGGGGAGTCCTGAAAATGGCGTGATTGTGTAAAATTAGAAAGCACTGTTGGGTGTTATTTACTAAAGGAAAATACACTTTGCACTACAAGTGCACTTGAGACTGCACTGAAACTGCACTTGTAGTGAAAAGTGGATTTGCCTTTAGTAAATAACCCCCATTGTCACTGAAAACACCAACTTTACAACAAAAAAATGCTTTTGAGCATTGAAAGAAGTAGCCACATTGTTGATTATCAATCTTTTTAATCAAAGCACAATCACGTGTGCGTTTCTAAAAGGTTTTTTGAACAAGCAAAAAAGTTTGTTGTATAACAATTTTTTAGGTCACATTAATAAGTAGAAATTGCCTTTTAAGGTAAAACAGGCATGTTTAAAACCATAAAAAATACACAAGTCTGGAACTTATGCCCCGTACACACGGTCGGACTTTGTTCGGACATTCCGACAACAAAATCCTAGGATTTTTTCCGAAGGATGTTGGCTCAAACTTGTCTTGCATACACACGGTCACACAAAGTTGTCGGAAAATCTGATCGTTCTGAACGCGGTGACGTAAAACACGTACGTCGGGACTATAAACGGGGCAGTGGCCAATAGCTTTCATCTCTTTATTTATTCTGAGCATGCGTGGCACTTTGTGTGTCGGATTTGTGTACACACTATCGGAATTTCTGACAACGGATTTTGTTGTCGGAAAATTTTATACCCTGCTCTCAAACTTTGTGTGTCGGAAAATCCGATGGAAAATGTGTGATGGAGCCCACACACGGTCGGAATTTCCGACAACAAGGTCCTATCACACATTTTCGGTCGGAAAATCCGACCGTGTGTACGGGGCATTACAAAGTAAGTTATAGAAAGTGAAGGCAATATAAGACATGAGTATTTATAAACTGTGTTTGATATTGTGTTCAGCAGATGGGGCGTTGTCACCACTGGAAAAGCCAAGATGCACACTAATTGCCTAATGTCAACATGTGCTAGCTGCCATCATGGGGGATCAATGGACGTGTTTTGTGGGTGCAACCCCTTCCTCTCAGCTACTTTATTATTGAGGAAGGGGTTGCACCCACAAAACGCGTACATTGATCTCCCGTGATGGCACATAGCACATGTTGACACACTGTGTGCATCTTCAAAATTTGGCTTTTCTCTTTTCTATAATATGTCAAAAAATTGTCAGAAAAATATCAATAAAAAGCAGAAATAAGTTAGGGATTTCTGGGTGTTTTAAATTCTCCCTAAAACATCAATAATGTCCTTCATTTTGTTTTGAACATCATTGATGTTTTGCTTGATGTTTTCCAAATTCCAATTACACCCCATTATCTCCCCGATAAGGACCTGGGCACTTTCACTGGTGAAATGACATTCCTCTTCCACAACATCATGATCACCTAAAATATAAAAAAAACCACACCATGTATTATAAATATGCAGGCATCCATCTCTTACCTGAAGCTGTGGTCACAGACACTCACCTGTTGTGGTGACAATTTCCACAACGTCTTACTCCTCCTCTGCTTGGGTTTGGGGGATTTCCCCTTCTTCCTGAAGTGGGGGGTCCGTGGTCTCCTCTGATGAGTGGTGTCCTCCGAGTCTTTTCTCTCCTATGTAAAAAAAATAGGTATACTTAGCACACAGATATTTGATGGCAGAAATAGGAATATGAAACATTGCTTGGAAGTGGGGTACAATTGTCTATTTTGGCAGAGTTGCAAGATGCAGAAATATTTTTGTCCTTTCTCAAGCTTGAATACTTACCTGTTTTGTATAAGCTTCACAGATAGAGACACCCCTATATTATACACTGGAGCACCTGTGTGGGCCCCCTAATAAAAAGGGTGTTCTGGTTTCCCACACTAGTGCTCCAGCGTCCAGCTGGAGTGTCCTCTCCATACACAGAATCTAGTTTGCATTTCATTCTAGTTACAAACCCATCTAGACAACAAAATTATTTTAAGAGAAGTAGGCCAGAAAAAATGTATTGAATTGCATCTGGACAAAACATGGTGTTTTATTGGCTGAACGAACAATGTTTCCTACGAACGAATAATGTGTCTATGAACATGAAAGTTGCCATTTTAAACTGTACAACAGTAAAGAAAAGCACATGGAGCAGCACGAACGTAATAAAAATAAAACATAGGAACACAGCACAACTACTTACAGTACACTACTTATAGTACTTGCAGCACTCTCCTGATCCTTGTACACTGATCATGCTCCCTGATTTTTGAGGTTCGACCACCGCTTCCTCAGTTGATCCTTGGATCGCTGTACCCCAAAATTCCTATGCAGACTCTTCACAACTTTCGCCATGATCTTGGCCTTTCTCACATTGGGGTTGGGGTAAGGTCCATACTTCCCATCATAGTCGGCCCTCTTCAATATGTCCACCATCTCCACCATCTCTACAAAGGCCATATTTGATGCCTTAAATCTTCTCCTCCGGGGTCGTGATGTTTCTGGCTCTGGCCTTTCCTCCTCCTCCTCATTGCTGCTATTACCATGCACCTGCTGTCTCTCCGCCATGTGCTCTCCCCCACTACGCCAAACGAGAAGGGGCGGGGAATAGACTAGAAAGAACGCCAGGGGCGGGCAGAGTTTCACGCATGCGCAGTGTATATAAAGCGTAACACGCGTGCGTCGTACGCAGCGCTGTATTATGGCCTAGGCCGACAAGGCCCAGGCCTAGGGCGGCACTTTGTGGGGGGGCGGCGAAAAAAGCACCCCCCTCACACTGCGCTGCCGAACTGCAGATCAATGCAGCACGACCTCCATCAGGGCAGGCAGAAGGAGCAGCTCCGCCAGTGGGTCGGGTCCTGCACCAATCCAGAGGCGGCATAATGTCACTAGCAGCGGCGGAGGAGGGGCCTGTATGAGCTGGAAGTCCCGGCAGACAAGGATGCTGGAGGCGCTGTACCAGTCAGGGGGCGGCGGGAGGCGGAGTTTCTGGCTGTCTGTGCGGAGGTCGGGGGGGGGAGATCTACTGGAGGAGAGGAAGAAGCTGAGTGGAGTGGTCACGAAGAAAACTGTCAGCATCAACACAGATGGCACCAGGTGAGGCTCACAAGCACAGCACAGAGGTGACAGGCTAGGACAGCTTGCATCAATACATACAAGTAAATAATGTGCACACTGAGGTGTTATCACATTGGATTGGCCAGGCACCAGCTATTTATTCACTATTTTTTATGGTGAAGGGATCCACCACCCATCCATCAACTGTTGATTGATTTATGGACTCATATTTTGTTTTTTTGATTGCAATATGGTTTATCCGCTCAGGCACTCTGAGTGCTATATGGGACATCTGATTTTTTTGCACTTTATTTAATCTATACTTTGTATTCCATCCATTTTTACTTGCTGTGTTTGCACATGATTATTATGTTTGTCACTATTATACGCTGACCCACCTTCAGTTTTAGACTGTTTGCACATATCAAGCTTACTGCAGGAATACCTTTACATTTATATTTACTTGTAGGTATTGATGCATATTTTTTAGCACTGCTCTTGCACTTTTTATAGAAGTTTTTGTCACATACTATACACTGGCCGATATTCAACAGCACAGCACTATTATTATATGCTTCAATGCCGCAGTCTCTGACTGTCCCTTGTGCCATGCCCGCAGACTCTGACCGCCCCTTGTGCCATGCCCGCAGACTCTGATCATCCCTTGTGCCATGCCCGCAGTTTCTGCCTGTCCCTTGTGCCATGCCCGCAGACTCTGACCGCCCCTTGTGGCATGCCCGCAGTCGCTGACCGTCCCTTGTGCCATGCCCGCAGTCTCTGACCATCTCTTGTGCCATGCCTGCAGTCTCTGACCGTCCCTTGTGCCATGCCCGCAGTCTCTGACCATCCCTTGTGCCATGCCCGCAGTTTCTGCCCATCCCTTGTGCCATGCCCGCAGTCTCTGATTGTCCCTTGAGCCATGCCCGCAGTCTCTGACCGTCCCTTGTGCCATGCCCGCAGTCTCTGACCGTCCCTTGTGCCATGCCCGCAGTCTCTGACCATCCCTTGTGCCATGCCCGCAGTCTCTGACCGTCCCTTGTGCCATGCCCGCAGGCTCCATCCCTTGTGCCATGCCCGCAGTCTCTGACCATCCCTTGTGCCCCACCCGCAGTATCTGACCATCCCTTGTCCCATGCCCACAGTCTCTGACCGTCCCTTTGTGCCCGCAGACTCTGACCCTCCCTTGTGCCATGCCCACAGTCTGACCATCCCTTGTGCCATGCCCACAGTCTCTGTGGGCTGTGATGTAAGAGGGAGCTCTGTGGACTCTTGTGTAAAGAAAGGGCTGTGGTTATCAGACACCCCCTTACATCAGAATTTCCCTTTACACCAGAGTCTGCAGCAGTCCCTTTTACATCAGAATTGTCAGAGTTCTGCTTTACATCGGGGTAGACGGAGTTCCCCCTTACACTGTGAAGAAGAACCCTGTGCTGAGTTTTATTAACCTGACCTTCATGTAAATGGAGAAATATGTTTTTTGCTAGCACATTATGAGAAACTTACCCTAGACTGACGCCCTACCGTACTGTGATGTCACCTCTGAAATGGCTGACATCTTTTTCTGGTCTTCATTACAGGTTCGCAGTCTCCGGCTACATGAGTGGCCAGGGGTGCGATGACGTCACTCCCGCTCATGCGTGCGGGAGCCGCCATTTCTGGTACAGGCTCTGAAGGTCCAGCACTGTAAGCCGGACCTGCAGAGCGCATGCGCCGATGGTGTCATCAGCTGCATGCACTCTGACTATCTCCTAAACGGTGCAAGTTTAGGAGATATTCACAGTACCTACAGGTAAGCCTTACTATAGGCTTACCTGTAGGTAAAAGTGGTAGTACAGGGTTTACTACCACTTTAAGAGGAAGGGGTGTGGTTTACAGATGACAGGTATTTAAATTTAGGGGTGCGCGATTTTAATCAGGCCTAGGGCAGCACAAAACCTAAATACACCACTGGTCGTACGTACGATCTGTGAGCGGAGGAAGGAGTATCGGAAGCGCCGATCGTGATAACGAAGGTAACATTTAAACTTGGGCCTATACTGCTTATAGATTGAGGCCTATATTGGGACAAGATTAGGAGACTTTAGTCTGACATTAAGGTTTGTCTTGTGTATTGCAGATAAAATGGATGGCTTCAATGACCACAACTTCCTCCCCCTGTTCATAGAAAAATACAGGGAGCTGCCCTGTCTGTGGCAGGTGAAACACCCGCATTATAATCATAAACAAAAGAGGCAGGCAGCGCTGGAGAAACTGCTGCAGTTGGTGAAGCCGATGGTCCCCACGGCAACCATCCCATATTTAAAAGTCAAAATTGGTGGCCTGAGGAGCACTTATCTTAGGGAACGCAAGAAGGTCAAGGATTCCCAGAGATCCGGAGCTGCAGTAGATGACGTTTATGTCCCCAGGCTGTGGTACTATGAGAGACTGCGATTTCTGTCAGACCACACTGAAGTCAGGGAATCCCTCTCAACCCTTCCTTCCACTCTTCCTTTCACCTTATCTTCCACCGCAGCTGAGGCTTCCAATGTCCAACCTGGGACTTCCAGCCAGGAAGAAGTAGAGGAGCCAGGTACAGCATTGTTCTACAGATTTCTGGTCAATAAATAAATGATGTTTACTAGATGTTATTATTGATCACTAATTGCTGGTTTAATAAAGTGCTTTACATATCAATAGACAGTAGTGGGCAAAAATAATTGGGACAAGAATGAAAAATGCTGGGCTCAGAATGATAGTCTTTTATATTTGTTAACATTCAATTTGCAACAGTCATGAGGTGAAAATTGAGGTGAAAATTGTGTGTGATTGATGAAGAAAAAACTAAAACTATGTCCCTTTTTCATACACAGTAAGACCTCAGCCAGGAGGAGGCTGTGGAATTTGGCAGCCAGGAGGTGTCCAGGGTAAGTGGCAGCCAGGAGGAGGCCGGGCCCAGTGGGAGCCTCACAGAATCGCAGGTTCCTCCCCTCCACCTTCCAAACAAAAGACCCAGGAAGGAGAGTAACGTGGAGGATTCAGAACTCAGGCTGATTCAGGAGGCTTCTGCGTCCCTCAGAGCCACCATCACTCATGAAGAGGCCTTTGCCTGTATGGCTGCCACCAAACTGCAGGACATGCAGGAGGGCCAACGCCTCATGTGTGAGGAAATCCTTTATAAAACATTAACTAAGGGGGTGAGGGGCGAAATCACACCCAATACCCACCTGTGTGAGTTACAACATCCTCCTCCTCCTGCCACACCTCCACCACCACAGACACAGCCTGAAAGGAAGAGTGAAAGGAAGACAAGAAAGTGATGGCCTGGGTTCAGTCTGGTCTGACAAAAGATGCAGGCTCTCGTATGACCACAGCCTGGGGACATGTATGTCATCTGCTGCTGTTCATGATCTCTTGGACTTCTGGACCAGATTGTACTCCCTTATATATGGACTCCTCAGGCCACCAATTTTGCAGCAAAATAATTGATGTGTGCCCTGGGGGCCAAAGGCTTCGCCAATTTCTGCTGTCTCTCCAGCGTTGCCTCCCTCTTTCTTTGGTTATGACCCCTTAATACATTTTTGGTTTGTTTTAATATACTCTCCTATGTGTGTTTCCTTAAAAAAGGACAGTATGTTTGTGAGGAGGCAGGTACATTTCAAAATTACAATGTGAAATTAACAAGACACACCAACACCAAGCAACCTCCTTGAGATTAAATAATACAAGATAATAATTGTGTTGTGGTAACTTGACACACAAAACACACCCAAAACTATTCTGGAGTTAAAAAAAATCTACAAAAAATAACAGGAGATCAGGATTTCAAAAAATAAAAACAAAAAAAAAATCTAAAAACATCAAAAAATGTAATTCTTTTCGGGAGATGTGACAAATAAAAATATTATATTCATGAAATCACGATAAATAATAAAGTAAGAAGTTTGTGAGAACTCTGTGTGAATATGAGCAGCAAAACAACTTCATTCTTCTAGCATTATAAAGAAGAAGAGAGTGCGCTGCATTAAACACTTTAAAACATTGCAGCATGACGAAAGTGCTATATCCATTACGAACGCTAATTTTACCAGATCGAGCAGTTCCGTCTCGGAATTTATTCTGAGCATGCGTGGCACATGCGTCGGAATTGTCCACACACGGTCGGAATTGACGCAAGCGGATTTTGTTGTCGGGAAATTTTATAGCCTGCTCTCAAACTTTGTGTGTCGGAAATTCCGATGGACCCTACACACGGTCGGAATTTCCGACAACAAGCTCCAATCGCACATTTTCCGTCAAAAAATCCGACCGTGTGTACAGGGCATAAGACCCCATACACACTATACAACTTTTTGTTGTCAAATTTCCTTTAGCTTTACCAAAACCATGTAGTGCAAGGGCCTGCCTGATTGCATACAAATTGAAACTCTTAAGATTTGGCCTCATATTATATGGTTTTGGTAAATGTGAAGGAAAAAATCGACAGAAAATTGTATTGTGTAAATTTAGCTTAAGAGTCCGTCAGGTGCTTTTTTGAAAACTCCAAGTGAGCTTTTTGCAGGGAGGAGAGGTTTCCGTCTAGCCACTCTGCCATAGAGCCCAGATCGGTAGAGAGCTGCAGTGATGGTTCTCCTTCTGGAACTTTGTCCCATCTCCACGCAGAATCTCAGAAAACATTTCAGAGTGACCATCGGGTTCTTGGCCACCTCTCCTTCATATGATATCATTACGGAGGACACAGAACTGCCAAGCCCTCAGAGTAATAGTATTATAACCATAGGCGTGCGCACGGGGTGTGCCGGGTGTGCCTGGGCACACCCTAATCACCCCCTGCTGTGTCCAGAGATTTGCCCCAAAATGCTGCATCCAAGAGAGTGTGTGGCCCGCGCTGCCTGTGAAACAGTTTCACAGGCAGCAGAGCGTGAGAATTGCCAGAGCTGTTCAGTGTATGAAACTGTCAGATAATGACACTGCATTCAGGGAGAGACACCAGCTGTCAAAATGTCGGGGTGATGTCGGGGTGGGCGGGACAGAACGGCCATCAAACACCAGCCAATGGGATGGTTTCTGGGCGGGCCGCTACATTTATGTGGCCCCGCCCCCTCTCTGAAGCAGCTCAAACATTGGCTGGTGTTTATAGCGCTTGGTCCCGCCCACTCCCGACATCGAGGCTGAGTTGTAAGTCATCACAGCTCAGCCGCGATGTCGGGGGTGGGCGGGATCAAGCGCCAACACCAGCCAATGATTGGGCTGCTTCAGAGAGGGGGCGGAGCCAGAGAAATGTAGCCGCCCGCCCAGACCCATCCTATTGGCTGGTGTTTGGTAACTGTTCAGTCCCGCCCACCACCAACATCACCGTTGACTTTTAACAGCTGGTGTCTCTCCCTGCATGCAGTGTCATTATCTGACAGTTTCATACACTGAACAGCTCTGGCAATTCTCACCATCTTGTGAATATGAAACTCCCCCTCTCTCCTATCTGTGCCACCCAATGCTGCCAATCAGTGCCAACCAATGCTGCCAATCAGTGCAAGCCAATGCTGCCAATCAGTGCCAACTAATGCTGTCTATCAGTGCCAACCAATGCTGCCAATCAGTGCAAACCAATGCTGCCTATCAGTGCCAACCAGTAATGCCTATCTGTGCCAGTGCTGCTTATCAGTGCCAACCAATTCTGCCTATCAGTGCCAACCATTGTAAACCAGTGCTGCCTATCAGTGCAAACCAGTGCCGCCTATCAGTGACAACCAATGCTGCCTATCAGTGCCAGTGTTGCCTATCAGTGCCAACCAATGTTGCCTATCAATGCCAACCAGTACTGCCTATCTGTGCCAGTGCTGCTTATCAGTGCCAACCAATTCTGCCTATCAGTGCCAACCAGTGCTGCCTATCAGTGCAAACCAGTGCTGCCTATCAGTGCCAACCAATGCTGCCTATCAGTGCCAACCAATGCTGTAAATCAGTGCCAATCAATGCTGTCAATCAGTGCCAACCAATGCTGCCTATCAGTGCTGCCTATCAGTGCCCATAAGTGCTGCCCATCAGTGCTGCATATCAGTGCCCATCAGTGCTGCCTATCAGTTCCAATCAGTGCTGACAATTAGTGCCCATCAGTGCTGCCAGTCAGTACCCATCAGTGCTGCCAATCAGTGCCAACCAATGCTGCCAATCAGTGCTAACAAATGCCAATCAGTGCCAACCAATGCTGCCTATCAGTGCCAACCAGTACTGCCTATCCGTGCCAGTGCTGCTTATCAGTGCCAACCAATTCTGCCTATCAGTGCCAACCATTGCAAACCAGTGCTGCCTATCAGTGCAAACCAGTGCTGCCTATCAGTGCCAACCAATGCTGCCTATCAGTGCCAGTGCTGCTTATCAGTGTCAACCAATGCTGCCTATCAGTGCCAACCAGTACTGCCTATCTGTGCCAGTGCTGCTTATCAGTGCCAACTAATTCTGCCTATCAGTGCCAACCAGTGCTGCCTATCAGTGCCAACCAGTGCTGCCTATCAGTGCCAACCAATGCTGCCTATCAGTGCTGCATATCAGTGCCCATCGGTGCTGCCTATCAGTGCCCATAAGTGCTGCCCATCAGTGCTGCCAATCAGTGCACATCAGTGCTGCATATCAGTGCCCATCAGTGCTGCATATTAGTGCCCATCAGTGCTGCCTATCAGTGCCAATCAGTGCTGACAATTAGTGCCCATCAGTGCTGCCTATCAGTGCCACCTACCAGTGCCCATCAGTGCTGCCAGTCAGTGCCCATCAGTGCTGCCAGTCAGTGCCCATCAGTGCTGCCTATCAGTGCCCATAAGTGCTTCCAGTCAGTGCTGCCTATCAGTGTCCATCAGTGCTGCCAATCAGTGCTGCGAATCAGAGCCTATCAGTGCCCATAAGTGCTACCAATAAGAGCCCATCAGTGATGCATATCAGTGCCCATCAGTGCCACCTATCAGTGCCAATCAGTGCCCATTAGTGCCAATAAGTGCTGCCTATCAGTGCACATCGGTGCTACCAATTAGTGCCCATCAACACTGCCAATCAGTGCTGCCTTAGCAGGGATGGTGGAAACCCCTCTACAGATAATTGCAATACAAATTACCTTCAAGTGCAACAACTTTTTAGTTGGGAGGTTCACACCATTATAGCACTTTGGATTTTTGATTTTTTTAGAGTGTTACACTTAATTGTATATGTTTTAGTTACAGTTATAATGTGAATTTTTTGCACTTGAAGTTAATTTCCCACCACCCCTGCTAAGTCCATGTCTTTATGGACCTTGCTTTGTGCACTGGTGTGCAGTCATGTTGAAAGGGGCCATCCCCAAACTGTTCCCTCAAAGTTGAGAGCATGAAATTGTCCAAAATGTCTTGGTATGCTGACGCCTTAAGAGTTCCCTTTTCTGGAACTAAGGGGCCAAGCCCAACCCCTGAAAAACAACCCCACACCATAATCCCCCCTCCCCCAAATGATTTGGACCAGTACACAAAGCAAGGTACATAAAGACATGGATGAGCGCATTTGGGGTGGAGGAACTTGACTGACCTGCAAAGAGTCCTGACCTCAACCCGATAGAACACCTTTGGGATGAATTCGAGTGGAGACTGCGAGCCAGGCCTTCTTGTCCAACATCAGTACCTGACCTCACAAATGCGCTTCTGGAAGAATGGTCAAACATTCCCATAGACACACTCCTAAACCTTGTGGACAGCCTTCCCAGAAGAGTTGATACTTTTATAGCTGCAAAGGGTAGGACAACTCAATATTGAACCCTACGGAATAAGACGGCATTAAAGTTCATGTGCGTGTAAAGGCAGGTGTCCCAATACTTTTGACAGTATATATGTATGTATGTGTGCTTGAGCTTTCGGGTGCACACCCTAATGCAATAGGCTGCGCACGCCTATGATTATAACAACCATTTGCAAAGATCATTATGTGTGATATGCAGTTTCCTAATCCCCTTAGGTCCCTTTCACACGGGGCAAATCCATCCAAACGGAATCCACCTGCTCAGCGAGGGGTCTCTTTGCTGATCCCCGCTGAGCAGGCAGATGACAGGTCCATGTCCGCTCCGCAAAGCGGACAAGGACGGAACCCACTCTCCTCTATGGAGTGGTCAGATGGAAACTGACTGCATGTCAGTTTCCATCCGATTGTCATTCGATCCGCTGGACAGATGGCAAACGTATCACCATACGCCTGTTTTCAGCGGATTTTGTCGGATTGAATGCCAGGCAGGTGTCAGCGGACACACATGTCTGCTGACATCCGCCTCCCCATAGAGGATAATGGGTGGTCCAATTGGGCCCACCCGAAAAACGGACAGGCGGACCTGATCGGTCCAATGGTGTAAAAGGGGCCTTAACCATTGGGTGCAGAGAGGAGAACATGAATACACAGTGTCAGCGCTAAAGTGTCAAAGACCAGTAGCTTATCAGTCATATAATATCAGTCATATAATATCAGTCATATAATGGGCAGACCTGCGCAACACATTTCAAGGGATATACCCTTTTTCTCAGGTCTCCAGGTCTGCCTATTGTTACTAATTGAGTTCTGCGATTACACGAACTTGTGATTCAGTTGGTTTGTGAATAGAACCACATGTGTATTCTTTTAAACAACGGAGAGACAAACAGGATGTTTATGCAAATGATAAAACAAATATTTTATACAATGGTGTCCTCATGACTGATGATTGCCCCTCTACTGCTGTTCTGCTGGCATTTCACTATCTCCTTTGATTTTAGTTCCAATAATAGTGGTGGCCAAAACAGATCAAAAGAGCAAAATAACGTAATTGTAAGGGTTGTGATTAAAAAAAAAAAAAAACATGTTATACTGACCTGCTTTGTGCAATGGTTTGGTTCAGAGCAACCCTGATCCTCTACTTTTTGGGCTCCATGTCAGATTTACAGGCCCCTCCCTCCCTGCCAAGTGCCCCCAATAGACATTGTCCATTCACACACAGAGCATGGCTCAGCCCCTCCCCCTGTTCTCACCTCACTGGCTGTAAATGATAACAGCAGGAGCCAATGGCTCCTGCTGCTGTGTAAATTAATACAGAAAGAGACACTCGCAAGATTGAGATGGGGCTCAGATAAGTATTGGGGGGCTAGGGGGGAGGGAACTGCACTCAGAAGGTTTTTTATCTTTATGCATAGAATGCATTAAGGTAAAAAAAAAAAAATCTGCTTTTAGAACCTCTTTAATACGGACACTAACAGCAACATAGTATTTTAAACTATTGTTCTTAATATTTATCTGGGTTGTTTATACTTTTTACCACTGCAGTGGATGTAATGGCTTTATATATCTAAAGAAAGTTTTTTTACATTTCCCAATTTAACCTTTTTTGCTATATGTTTTCTTATAATGGCTATTTCCCTAGGCTTCCTGTCGTAAAATCCAGAGTTAATTTCATCGACTAAAATATTTTGTTGACTAAATTAACACTATTTTGTTCAACTAAAATATGACTAAAACTAAAACAGTTCAGCTAAATAAAATACAACTAAAACGGTATTTTAGTCACAAGACTATAACTAAAACTATATTGAAATTGTATGTCAAAATGAACACTGCACTACCACATAATAATATGTAGAGGGCATCTACTAAGCTGCTGAAAGAAAAAAAAATAAGAAAAAGGCTTTCTTTATTTTTTTTCTTAATATTTATTGTTGGTAATATATTCAGGTAACATGTGTATGAGTTTAGTTTTTTTTTGTTTGTTTTGTTTTTTATACTTTAAAGTTGCACTGTTTGCCAAAAAGCAATATTTTTGTTTGCTTATGAAACGTGGTTTTATTTATAAAGATGTTATATATCACAACGGCTAAATCTGTGTCTGTAGTGCACGTTCAAACCTTAATGCCATAAATAATAAACATGTTATTCGATTTTTACTCCAGGAGTATATAATGAGTTTGGCAATTCTAGAGAAATACCTAAATAATAAATTACAATTTAACTAAACCCATTAGATTTTAGTTGACTAAAATACGACTAAAACTAAAACAATTCAGATAACTAAAATATGACTAAAACTAAAATGGCATTTTAGTCAAAAGAATATGACTAAAACTAAATCGAAATGTGACCACTTCGAAATTAACACTGCTGAAATTTCAACAGAAAGTAGGACGATCACTTGTTGATCCAATCTGAGTGACCTTCCCGCTTGTCACAGGAGCAAGCAATCCCACTAGTAACTATTCCTGTTAAAATGTTACCATTGACAATTCTTCATTACTTTATCACGATCCAACAAACATAAAAAATTGCCTTTAGTTATATCACATTTGACTGAAGGAAGTACAAGATTATACTGTGAATGTGTTTTGACTGTAAAATAAACAAGGACCACACCGTTCTGAGAAAAATGTAATATACAGTTTATTGGTGGCAGAATCGCAATCTGTAATGTTCACGTTGCGATAAGCATGCAATAGTAATACAGATGTTACAAAAATGCAATACATTTAGACAAGTCTGAGGCCTCTTTCACACGGATGATCCGTATGTCCGTTTTTCATCCATCCGTTTTCGGATGAAAAACGGACATACAGTCATCCCTATGGAGCGTCGGATGTCAGCGGTGACATGTCCGCTGACATCCGACCCCGCTCCGATCCGAAAAGTGTAACGGAGGAAAAACCTACTTTTCCCTCCGTTTTCGGATCGGATCGGATGACGACGGACACTACGGACCGTCATCATCCGATCCCCCATAGGGGAGAGCGGCGCTCTGACAGGTCCGTCGCTGCACAGCGTGCAGCGATGCACCTGTCATCTTCCTGCTCAGCGGGGATCGGCGGAGCGATCCCCGCTGAGCCAGCGTGTGTTCACGGGGCGGATCATGACTGATCTGCCCCGTGTGAAAGAGGCCTGTCTCTTTTCACAGAGGTTGTTCAGTATGTTTAACAATCTACTTATAATGTTAAATACACATTGGGTGAGACATCATCTTTGATTGTTTACTAGGCCCATCCTAGAGGCTGCATTGTTTATCCCATAGAGAATAGGCAAAATTACACTTATGTGTCCTCTATATGTTTTACTATATATGTGAACTGTTAGAATTCTACATTGCATATGTGAACGAGAGTGGATGTGTTCTGTAAGGTACTTTTTTTTTTTACTTTTGAAGCGCTTTAAGGAAAGTCACATTTCTTTATTTAAAACCCAGGCTCACTTTGTCCATTCTTTTGGTATGCTGAAAAAGACTAGCAATGTGGTTGGTCAGGACATCCCCTCTGTCCATGGTCACACAAATCTTAGCTAGCAAGGAGATGTATCCTTTGGATGTTGGTATATACCTGTAACAAAAATGTTTTGCTAATGAAAGGTGGGTAGCTGGTCAGGTTCTAGTGAAGGACTTGCAAACTTTTTGTCACATAAAGCTGCAAAAACTTTCCTTAACATTTGCTGCCTGTGTAAAAATAGTCTTATGCTTGTAGCCTACTTTGCTTCAAATATCCACATTGCAAATTGTACAAATCGATAGGGCAAGTGCGAAGGTTTGGTGTCACCACTGCCGGTACAATTCCACAGCCACAGGGAACATATGAAAAACATCTCCACCCAACATTTGTACAGATCAGAAAAAAAAGAAAGAATACAAGGCACCTCTAGACAGGTTTGACATGGTGTGATCTTCAAGAGGAATATAATCACATGCTTCCTACTCTTCATGAAGATCTACTTCATCATCATCATCAAATTCCTCAATGTTAACTTCACAAAACTATACGTTTTTTTTCTTTCAAACCTGACAGGTCGCTGTACCAACACAAGCAATGTCAGTGCTGTTAGTGCAGCGATCTCCCCCTCTGTGCAAATGTGTTCTGGCAGGGGGATTGTCCCTCTGCCAGAACACGCTGATCAGATTTTCCAGCATGTTCGTTCGACAGAAGCTTGTTGTGAAATCGGCTTCTGTCGGACAGGCAGCTGTACACACAGGCCGAAAGTCGTCTGGTTTCTACTGTCATGGCTGATTTCCGCCAATATTCGGCCTGTGTGCCTAACACAGGAAGCTGTGATGATGGTGTTGATGCTGTCAATTTGAAAATAATACCTCTTCAATATGCACTGCCATCTTCCCTTCAGATGGCCAAATGCCCACCCAACACTCCTTCTCCTGTCCTACTGAGTCGTTTGTTGAAGGTGATCTGAGCAGGGGTTGTTTCTCTGTTTTCAGTGTATGGTTTTATCAACCATGGCAGTAGTGAATACACCACATTCTTCAAATTCACCAACAGCACATCGACTTCAGCAAACCTCTCTGTCATATTGCAGAAGAGAGCACCTCTTTGACCTCTCCTGAATAAAGATGAATTGCCAAAAACTCTTGCTTTATGAACTTTGCCGGGCCAACCCACACTGATATCCCAAAAGCAAAGATGGTAGTCTACCACCGCTAGCAGGATGACAGGGCTAATTAGTGGAGCTAAAATCCCCAAATCAGTCCCATCTATAGCCCCTGCACAT
The DNA here is from genome assembly GCF_042186555.1 of Aquarana catesbeiana. Taxonomy (NCBI): domain Eukaryota; kingdom Metazoa; phylum Chordata; class Amphibia; order Anura; family Ranidae; genus Aquarana; species Aquarana catesbeiana. Next base: position 39,688,463 of record NC_133332.1, read on the forward strand.
TGTGGGAAACCCCACAGGTCTCATAAGCCTTAAATGATGACCTGGAATTCATTTTCAGAGGGTGCTCTGATGTAGAAGGAAAATTTTTTTCACAATTACAGAGGTAGTGTCATTGGCTATTGTGACTACAGTAGAATGGCCAGCCCCAAATAAATAGGAGATGATTCTGAGCACCACATTCGTGGCCAGTGGACAGATACATATTGCCACATGTTGCTCCCCCAGGTACTGCTTTCCTTGTTCTAGTTGTCTCTCTAAAGATGTGGTCACAAGATATTGCACAAGTGAAAAAAAATGCTTATTCTCATTCTAAATTTTTCTTTTCCAATCATCATCTCTCCCAGATGGTAACAACTTGATCACACTATACATGACATCCTGGAGCCACAGAAGGCCTTTTGGTGTATACAACTATGGAAAAATGCTTGAAGCTGAGGACAAGCGCCAGGTAACAATGCAGCCATCTTCTTGCTACCTGCTTAGTTTGGTGGCCATGGGGGAAGGGGACATCCTGACCAACCACATAGCTAGATACATCTACTTTGTCCCCTGGGGGACAATACACTGTAATAAAATAATGAAATGAGACTTCGTTTAACAACAAACTGCCCATTACCATATACTATGCCCATACTGTATAAGGGCCAACATGTTTTTTGGTATTGAATATTGTCAGCAACATCCAGTTATATGTATTTTTTGTTAGACCAAAAATGGCAAACAGATAGTACAACAAGTTTGGTACATTTGGGGTGCCATCTCAGCAGTTGTACTTGTCATTACACATATTCCAGTTTTATTTTAATAAACATACTTATGATGTGAAATACTTGCTATGTGAGACATCATACTTGTTTTATGAATAGTGGTTACACTCAAAAGTTCTACAAAATTACTCTATGGGGTTGATTTACTAAAACTGGACACTACAAAGTCTGGTGAAGCTGTGCATGGTAGCCAATTCGTTTCTAACTTGACAAAAAACCTGGAAGCTGATTGGTTTCTCTGCAGAGCTGCACCAGATTTTGCACTCTCCAGTTTTAGTAAATCAACTCCACTGTATGGGAACAGGTAGTGAGCTGTGGCACGGCATCAATTCAAGGCTGTTGAACTGCACAGAAAATAGGCACAGATCTCTGCCTCAACAGTATGTTACGGCAGAGACATTTCATTCACACACCAGAATCGGTCACATATTGATGATGTAAGTGTGCCCGGAATCACTTGCTTAGGGAGGGAGAACAAGTGGACCCAAGCACGGTTCATTTAAACCAATCCCAATCTGAGCACACCCTAAAACTCACTTCCTGTTGTAAATTTGGACAGGAAGTGAAAGGGAACCTTCTCAATAGGACAAGGACACATAAAAAAAAACTTTTTAGCCAAGCCTTAGCAGATATTAAAGAATATGTAAACCCAAAATTTCATATCCCTGATATGTGCCTGTTGTACCATGTACTTGTATAAAAATGTATCCTGTTCTGTTTGTATTGCTTCCTTTGGGTGAAATACCTGGGTTCCTGCCAGTCCCTCTGCGTTCCTATTAAAAACTGACCATGCTAGGCATGAGAGCACAGTGTTGTCAGCTTTCTAGTTGTGCTGAGAACTCAGCCTGCTATGCTCTAATGATCAGACTTGTGCAGACACTCCCCAACACAGAAGTCACTGGGAAGATCAGTGGCCTGCTGTTTCTCCTCACCCAGCCCTCTGAGTCCCTTATGCAGCTGAGAACAACGGGTATGTAATCACTTATAAAAAAAGGTATTGATAGTGTTTTTATATATTTATACACAAATGTTTTGCCTTTCATTTCTATTTTAAACTAAATGGGTTGTATTACAAGATGAGGGTTCACATATACTTTAATTTTCCACCTAAAGCTGAGCTACCTCTTGAACGATCAGTATTAAATATATATAGTTCCAAGTTAAGCTTCTGTTCCAGCTAAGTCTACCGCTCTATGGGCAGTTTATCCGTTCTTTCTTGCTAATCACAGACAGAAAGGACAAACTAGCTTTTGCCTAGTTTTTTTTAACACATCAGCATAAATGAAAGCTCATTATAATTGACAGTTGCTCCTGCTGACATTCTTGAGCTTTCAAACATCATCACTTTTTTTAAACATTATTTTTATTTTTTTATTTTTTAACAGTGATTATTTTATTTTTAAACAATATGTCAGCACTAGTAGTTAAACATATATAAGCTACTTACAATGGGGACCGATAATCCCTGTTAAAATGATAAAATCAAAACTGCAGCTCCAAATTATGATATAAGCATTTTACAATGTAAAAACACCAGGTGTTGAAATTACTAAAAATATGTAAAGCTTATAATCACAAATAATACATAACCCTATGTGAACTAGTTCTTTGTTTAAGTTGAAATAATTTTTTTAATTTTTAAAAATGTATCATGTACAACAAATTAAAAATGTCCATCAAGCAAGAGTTCTTCTTATTGTGAGTCCTGTTACCTGTAATAGGGAGAATACACACTCACCAGATCATGAACCTCAATAGACTGAGGTATAATCGCTTTGGTAAAAACAATTATCGTAATCTCCAATGCAGGTGGTTGTGCTCTCCTACTAGCTGCTATTTCCCCAATCATGGGATAAAATTGCCTGACCATCAATACACCATAATATTGAGATTAAGCTCTTCATCAAATGAAGAAGAAGAAGGGAAGCGGCCTCATAGTGCCGTTTTTATTAAAACATTTAAAACCAAGCACTCAAAACATTTTAAAGCCGGCATAAAAACACTCTCACACAACAACGCTGCTCAGATCAGAGGCAGCAGTGTATAAGGTCAGTCAATGCAAAAAGCTCCTCCCAATACATTTCGTCCTATGGGACATCATCAGGAGCTGCTTGCACTGACATAACCCAACAAGGGCACACCCCCATACAGAGAGATAACCAATATTAAGAAAATCCATACACAATTCTGGCATAAAAAATATAGCCACTAACATTCAGAAAACAATAACACTATCTCTCATATGACCTGCATATCAATTCATCGGTAATTAATAACCATATGAACCAAATACAATATACATACAGTATAAACCATATAATATATCAGAATATTCTTAATTGAACCAATGCTGACGTTATCCAATGCACTGACAGTCCGAACTAAAGCAGTGTCTGGATACAGATTGCTTGAAATTAAAAATTATAGCTAATATTTAACTATTGTTACCCAAAGTTACACAAGAAATATATAAATATATACAAGGTATCATTACATAAAAATACTATAACATAACGTGACACTCACTTTGGAATATACTGTAAATGTGAGTTCTACACAATATAACATTGTGTGATGCTCAGAAATACATAATTGCCAGCGTCAGATACTGTGTGTATATATGTATGTATATTATATATATATACATCCATATCCTTCACAAAATAAATATGTCAGCACTACAAGCAACCAATACAACATATAAACCTTATGTTAAAAGTATCATAAACTAAACAAACATTCCAGATATTACATAAAGTAAATAGATAATATGTATATAGTTATATTCAACATACTTTTCATCTTTATAATGAGAACATATTTTAGTCTCCAATATTATGTATACAACACTTATTCTAAGCAAGCGAAAAAAATATATCCAATATTTGTATGTAAATAAAAATGTATATATAAAAAAACTATCCCCTAAATAAAGTGGACGATAACTTATTATTGGTCTCCAATAGATGTTGCTTATAATAACATAATTTCTATTGAAGAAACCATAGGAGGGTATCACCTCCGAGACCACTGTTAAAACCATAGATGGGTATCCGCAATACCTGTTATATATAAAACAGTTGATATCCCAAGCTACATTTAAACCGTGGGGGGAAAATTATTTTAGATCATAACCCCACTGCATTTCTTTTTTTGAAAGTTCTCTTGTTTAATTGCATCCTCTTCAGTGGGGATATCAATTCTATATCCCTACAATACCTCTAGGGTCAAGAATATGATGAGTCTGAAAGTGAGCTGACATACTGTGTCCTTTACATTCTTTTCTGAATATATATATATTCCTGTAATCTATCCCTCAATGCATGTGTAGTTCTTCCTACATATTGTAGCCCGCATGGGCACTCTAATAGGTAGACTACATATTGAGACATATTGAGACCACATATCGAGTAGTGATAGGACTCACAATGCTCTTGCACGTTGAACTTTTTCATGAAATGGATTTGTTGTACCTAATAGATTATTTTTGAATTGTTATTTAACCTGGATGTCACGCTTACCACACAGGTGGTCAGGCACTATAGCTAGCTTCTGTGTTCTTCACCTATAGCAGCCCCCTTTCCCATAAGGCAAGCAGACCTACCCGTACTCGGTTGCCCCAGGACTCATACACAATGCTATAGTGCCTGGCCACCACGCCAGGGCAGGCACAAATGGAGCACAGCAAACAGGTACTTGTGGTTGGCAGACAGGCAGAGTGGTTCAAAGACAGTCCAGGTACAAGGTAGGCAAGGTTCAGAATAGTCAGGATCAAGTCTGTAGTCAAAAGGCAAGCAGCGTTCCGAGCATATTTGATATCCGATCCAAAGTTGTCAACAAGGGAATCCAAACTAGCAGACAGGGCAGACAAAAAGGGGGTTTGTAGCACTGTTAAACACAATATCACAAGCATGTGACTGCAGGATTGGCTGGCTTAAATCTGGTTTGGTCTCCAACCAGAGACTGGCTACATCAATCACCTTGCAGGTGGACAGACAGACAAGAAGAATGCCACAGCCAAAACCAGGATGCAGGAATGAGACCAGCAGCTGCTGATAGAGCAGGAATGCTACATGCTCCTGACACTTGAACTCAGAACTAGCGCACATAGAATTATAAGTTACAGTATTTGCGATTATAAGTTGGTAATTTCAGCACATGGTGTTATTACATTGTATCGCACTTAGGATTTGGCGCTGCAATTTTGGATTTATAATTATTTTATTTTTATTTAATCAAAATGAAAACGTAGTAAACCACATAACTGAAGTCCATTCAGACAGAATCGGCCACATGATTTTCCTTTTTTAAGGCTTCCATCACATTTGGATCACCTTCAGCTTCAGCTTCATTCTGGTCAGCTCGTCTGTAAATTACTTTGCCTTTAAAAAAATAGTATAGTTAAAAAAAAGAAATCTTGATCTGCCCAAAATCTTCTTTGACCAATCTTTACAACTCTGACTACCCAATTTCACCTATGAGAAATTATTAAGGTCTTATATTAAACCCACAGATCAGCTCCCCCTGTGTATAATCACAGCAGGAGCGTGCTGCCGGTGGTGCACATGCGTGCCCCAGACCCAAAAGTGCAGGATCACATACTAGGTACGTGATCCTGCGCAGCAGAGCCGCCCTGCTGCCATATATGTAAGCTATATGGTTGGCAAGCGGTTAAAGGGGGCTTCCAGATTCTGATAAGCTCCTGTTTGCAGACCCCCACAACCATTGGGTCAGGATTATCGGAAAGAGGCCCTTGTCCTCTTCAACATTGGGACAATGTGTTTTTCTAAGGGGGTCCCCCTTAGGTAAGTTGTCCCCCTATGTCCCCCTAGGTTTGATCACTGGTAGCCCAGGAGTTACATTTATTTTATTATTGTCCTCCTATGTTAACAGCATGTGGCTTGGTATGGCTCAGAACCACTCTTCAGGGAAAAGAAAGGTGAGACAGAGAGTGGATCTGAACTCAAGTAGAGGGTCTAATGGGGAGGTCTCTAAACATACAGACAACATTAAAAAAGTCGTAAAGTATATTCTTGTATCTCATTTTCCCCCAAGATTGGTTATAAAAAAATTCCATAATGCTGAGGATGCTGCTAAACACATTGTACAAAATAACAGTATAAAACCACTATGAAATAAAAGCTACTTACAGCAAGTTTCATGAAGCTTTTTACAAGTTTTCTTCCCTGGAATAAACAGAAGAAACTCGATTACATACATAAAGTTGAAAGAATATTTGTGCAAGAAACATTTTTCAAGAAACCATTTTAAATAAACAGTGGGTATTGTCAAGGTCAGGGGCCAGGATCAGAAGCCAGTAGCTATAGAAGTGGAAAAGCTCACACAGAAACCAGCAGGATAAGTACAAGAACAGGCGGATGATACCGTTTACCCGAAGCACGAGGTCTAAGCACTATCCAGTCTTTACCAGAACTCCAGATGGTGTAAATCAGTTTTGCTGTGTGCTAGTACCAAATCACAGTCCTCAGGATCGCCCCACCAGGAGGTGAGCAAGCTGGGATGCGGTAGCAGATATAGCAAGTAGGGGTCATGCAGAAGCATAGTTTGTAAACAAGCCGAAGGTCAGTAACAAGTGGTTGCAGGTTGGGATCAAGCAGGAGCATAGTCGAGGAACAATGTAAAGATCAGTAATGACTGGTAGTGAATATACAGACAGTAGCAGGAGCATAAGGAGCAAGGTATTGGCTGGAATGAGCACAATATTCTGGCAAACAGGAAGTTTAAAGGCATGGCTTAAATAGGAAGTTCATGGGAGGAGCAAGAAATTGAAGGTTCACCAGAAACAAGACAGATTTTAAGGTTGTCCAAGGGCTAAGGCAAGGCACTGTTCAGCATCTCAGGTGGCTCAGCAAGAAAAGCTACAGCCAGATGCTGCAGAGATCCTGGGTTCAGATCTGGGTCCTCACAGGTGTGCTGCCACAGCAACCTATTCTTTTATTTTATTGCATTTCTTATGTTCTATTCTACCCCCTGCTGTTTTGCTACTTGTTAACAGTCTATAGGTATCAGTCTGACCATACCCCAGTTAAAGGGGTTGTAATGGCAGAAGGTTTTTATCTTAATGCATTCTATGCATTAACATAAAAAGCCTTCTGTGTGCAGAAGCCCCCCTCAGCCCCACCCAACACTTGAGGTCTCTTTCTGTTCAGCGATGTTCATAAGTGTCTCAGCCATCCAAGATTCTCCCTCCTGATTAGCTGAGACAGCAGCGGCGCCATTGGCTGCTGCTGCTGTTAATCAAAGCCAGCTAGCCAATCAGGACAGAGAGGGGTCGGGGCTCTGTGTCTGAATGGACACAGGGAGGTGTGACTCAGCTCCGGTGACTCCATAGCAAGCTGCTTCCTGGGGGGGCACTGAACAGGAGGGAGGGGTCAGGATCACAGAAGAGGGACCCAAGAAGAGGAGGATCCGGGCTGCTCTGTGCAAAACCACTACAACAGAGGAGGTAAGTATAACATGTTTGTTATTTTTATAGGAAAAAAATGAGACTTTACAATCACTTTAAAGAGTAAAGCCTAAAGGTTTTTTACCATAATGCATTCTATGCATTAAGATACAAAAACCTTCTGTGTGTAACAGCATCCCCCCCCATACTTACCTGAACCGATTCAAGATCCAACAGTGTGCATGGCAGCTGGGGCTATCCCAGCTCTATCTCTCCTCTCTGGGCAGATTGATAGCAGCAGGAGCCACTGGGGGAGCCGGGAGCACCAGCGGCAGAAAATTTTTGGGGGCGCAAACAAACTAAAAAAAAAACAACAATTGCAGACACTGTGCCCATCAAATGCAGCCACTGTGCCCATCAAACGCAGCCACTGTGCATATCAAATGAAGCCACTGTGCCCATCAAACGCAGCCACTGTGCCCATCAAACGCAGCCACTGTGCCCATCAAACGCAGCCACTGTGCCCATCAAACGCAGCCACTGTACCCATAAATTGACGCCACTGTGCCATCAAATGCAGCTACTGTAACCATCAATTGCTGCCAGTGTGCCCCAACAATTGCCGCCAGTGTGCCCCATCAGTTGCCGTCAGTGTGCCCCGTCAGTGTGCCCCATCAGTTGCCGTTAGTGTGCCCCATCAATTGCCGCCAGTGTGCCCCATCAATTGCCGCCAGTTTGCCCCATCAATTGCCACCAGTTTGCCCCATAAATTGCCACCAGTTTGCCCCATCAATTGCCGCCAGTTTTCCCCATCAATTGCCGCCAGTGTGCCCCATCAATTGCCGCCAGTGTGCCCCATCAGTTGCCGCCAGTTTGCCCCATCAATTGCTGCTAGTGTGCCCCATCAATTGCCGCCAGTGTGCCCCATCAATTGCCGCCAGTGTGCCCCATCAATTGCTGCCAGTTTGCCCCATCAATTGCTGCCAGTTTGCCCCATCAATTGCCACCAGTGTGCCCCATCAATTGCCGCCAGTGTGCCCCATCAATTGCCGCCAGTGTGCCCCATCAATTGCCGCCAGTGTGCCCCATCAATTGCCGCCAGTTTACCCCCCCCGCCCGGCACTTACCTGTCTCGGGTCACGGCGCTGTCCTCCACGCTCCCTCTGAGTCCTCAATGTCTTCTCCCGTCCTCTTCTGCTATGATTGGATGCCTGATAGGCGTCCAATCACAGCGCCTAACGCTTCAGCCAATCAGCTGACAGGTAACCAGACCCTGTGCACCTGATTGGCTGAGAGGCAGGTCAGTGTTAGGGAAGCGATTTTTTCGCTTCCCTAACACAACACTGTGTAAACAGTGAACGCAGAGCATTGCGCCCGCTGTTTACCAATTTGGAAGCCTATTAGAGCCTATGGCTCTAATCAGGCACTTCCAAAAACAATCCTGCTGCTGTAATTCAGATGCCCGGCGCCCGACAAGGGGCCGGACACCTGAATAGAGGGCGGCAGCGGCGACAATAGATAGGTTCATGCAATACATGAATCTATCTATTGGTGATAGAGCGGTGCAGGAAAGAGGGGGCGGCGCTCCTGGGCCCTCTATGGACGCACTGCCACTGACCAGTGGGAGACCAAGAAGAAGAGGATCCGGGATGCGCTGTGCAAAACCATTGTACAGAGCTATCAAGTATGACATGTTTATTCTTTTATTGAGGGCCAGTTCACACCATAGAAAGAGGCGTTTCTGCATGTACGTTTTTTTAAGTGTTTTTGGTGAGTTTTTTTATGTGTTTTTGGTGCAGTCCAGTGCATTTTGCCCTCTTTTTCTCCCTAAACCTAAAATAAGAGCATGTGCGTTCCAGTGCATTTTGGTGCATTCCAGTGCGTTTTTGATGCTTTTTACAGCCTTCTAGTACAGTCCAGTGCAGGAAAAATTCAGCATGTTATACTTTTTTTTTGGAACTGGAAAGCCTTGGAACTGCAAGTACTGGTACGAACTATGCTAGTAAAAACCATATAACCTACTTTACGTGTGTTTTTGATGCAGAAAAAAAAACAAAACGCACTGGACTGCATGTGGTGTGAACTGACCCTAAATATCACTTTAAAGAACTTACTCCCTTAAACACATTATTATTTAACCACCAGCATCCATAGACTGTCACTTGCAAAAGCATAAAGAATTGCATGCTTGCTTGCCTCAGTACCGTATGTCTAAATTGCTAAATTTCAATGGCTCTGTCCACCCCATACTGAAAATACCATGGTGCCATTTCAAATATTTACAAGGCTGACTTCTTTATTCCTGTTCTCTGGGCCAGACCATCAAGGACATCCATGCCAGAGCTCACACATGTGCTTTATGAGATCTGGAGCAGTTTGTGTTTGTTTGCTGTTGTTATAGGTTTAGCAACATGAGCATCATTATGCCGCCCAACATTTTTGCCATGGCAATGTATAAGCAATCATAAACCATGCTACTGTAGATCACCTGGGTTTGCACATGTGCAAACCCAGGAGCTGAAAAAGAATAAACTTTTTCCCAAGATCTTACAAGACTTCTTGAAATCTTCTTGAAACCTCACAAGATCTTGCAGTTTACTGGCTAGAGCTCCCTAGAAGGCACTAGTGATGTAGCCTTCGGGGGGGGAAGCTGAGAGGCACTGGCTATGTTACTAATGCCTTGGAAAAAAAGTGAAAATAAAAAGATGAAATAGTAAGCATGTATGCTTCTGCTGTTTTAGGGGGAAAAGTACATTTTAATTTCAGTTTCCAACGTAGCAGAGTCAGGCTTATGAAGTAATTGCTTTTTTACACTTTAAGAAACTAAGAACAACCTTTATAACTCACTAAGCGGGATTAAAGCTACAATACTGTACATTGTGATTCTATTTCTTAGAGCATTAAATTGCCTGTAGATTTCATCAAGTTAGCAAATTGCCATACTGTCCTTAACCACCTCAATACAGGGCACTTTCACCCCCTTCCTGCCCAGGCCATTTTTTAGCTTTCAGCGCTGTCACACTTTGAATGACAATTGCGCAGTCATGCAACACTGTATCCAAATCATTTTTTTTTAACATTTTCTTCACAAAAATAAAGATTTCTTTTGGTGGTATTTAATCACTGCTAGGATTTTTTTTTTTAAAAGACTGAAAATTTTGGGGAAAAAAATGTTTTTCTTATAGTTTTTCTCAGCAATTTTTGTAAATAAGTAATATTGCATAATCTGTGGTCCATTAGCTTCAAAGGACCCCTGAGAACCTGTCACAAAAAAGGACACACGCATTTGGGGTGCCTGTGCACGAAAACATTGATTTTCACATGTTACATATTGTCACACATGCCAGGGTGAGAGCAATAATTCTAGGTTCATATTCACAGTTAACTCTAAAATGATGACCTGTAGGAGTTTTTAAAGCATCACCTATGGAAAATTTAGGGTACCAAAGTTTGTCACTGTTTTGTGGGTGCACAGTTTGATTGTTGACATGTTGGGTTTGTATTTACATGGTGATTGTATTTAATTTCTCCTTCATTGATGGGCACTGATAGGTTTCAGTGATGGGCACTGATGAGGTAGCACTTATGGGCACTAATGAGGCGGCACTTATGGGCACCGATTAGGTGGCACTGATGAGGAGGCACTAATATGCCACACTGATGGGCACTGAGAGGTGGCACTGATATGTGGCACTGGTGAGCACTGATTGGTGGTACTGGTGGGCACTGATGGGCAGCGATAGGCAGCACAGATAGGCAGCACTGATGGACACTGATGGGCAGCACTGATGGGCACTGATTGGTGGCACTGATGGGCACTGCTGGGGCTTTCCTGTAATCAGGGCACTGATAAGTGCCCTGATTACTTGCCCAGGTCTCCCCTGCGAGGAGATGCCGCTGATCAGCACTCCTCGCCACGCACTCTGTCAGTGTAAGGCGAGGAGAGCCGATTCATGGCACTTCCGTGTTTACATGTGACCGGCTGTGATTGGACACAGCCGATCACATAGTTAAAGAGCCGTGGCTCTTTACAGAGGTCGGGGTCACGCCGTGTCCTAGCAACACAGCGCAGACTTGATCACCGTGCTGCTTGTTACCCGCGGGCGTGTGATATCAGCTGTTCTAGGATGCCGTCATATGATGTCCTCCCAGAACGAGAGACACACCATCCCTTCATCATTTGGCGGGTGGCAAGTGGTTAAAGACTAGGTCCCAGAAGGTATATAGTGATATCTGATGCTGATTTATTGAAAAACTAAAAAAAAAAATTTTCTGTTTTTCCTGGCCATAGCACACAGTAAGATGTAGCATTTGTTTGCCGGCCAAAGTTACAGAAAATAGAAAAAACAATAATTAATGACCTGATGGGCACCATGTCCATGTTTTTATGTACAGTTGTTTTTTTTTTTATAAAGCAAAGAACCATTTTTAAAATTTCTCATACTTACCAAAACCTTTTATGTAGAGAATAATGGCAAAGACAAGGATAAAGCTGAGGACAATGCCTGCTATTAAAAAACACAAAATTATTGAATGATAGTAATAATATACAAACATTATTGGATGAAACTCTACAGGCAGTAAAAGAAAAAAAAACATTAAAGGGATAGTTCACACACAAAACTGCCTATGCAGATGAGGGGCATCTGTAGATAAAAAAAAACTGTGCAGCTCTGACTTAAGTTGAATAAAACCCTTGATATAGGTGTAGTCCATTTACATACATTATGAAGCCTGACTGGAATACTCCCAGGATGTTGCTAAGTGAGGCCTAGTAATCACTGCTCACCTCCACCATCACCGGATAGAGCTTTCAAACCCTGAGCTCAGAGCTACTGCATCAGGGGAGAGAAAGAGCATGCGAGAGAGTTTGAATCAGAGAAAGAGCTCACTACTGTGATGGTGGAGGTGAAGAGTGATGACTAGGCCTCACTTAGCAACATCCATTAATAAGGTATGTAAATGGCCTACACCTATATCAAGGGTATTATTCATCTTTGGTTCAAGCTGCACAGTGTGTTTTAGTCTACAAACATCTCTTACCTGCATAGGCAGTTTTTTGGTAAAGGTGAACCATCCCTATAAACCCCTATACTCACTAGTGGACAGAAGGAATAAAATTAAATACTTACCTTTTCACTCACTCCTGCAGGCTCTCTGCTCTACCTGCAACTGTTCCCCCAAAGCTGTATACTTTGCTGCCCAGCTGTTCGTAGCTCTCTGATATTATCACATACAACCCAGCAGATGCCAGTGCCAGCTTTCTGCGGGAGTTATTTGTAATTATTCCTTTCTCTTCCTTAGGCAAATGAGCATTTAATCCATGAAGTATCCAGAATCTGCTACAAAGTTTATTAAAATCTTTGTAATGTACATAGATCACCCAGAGGGGATTGTTTTTTTCTCAAAAAAAAAAAATTGGAGTTACCCTTTAAAACTGAAGTTTGGTAAAACGTTATCCTTGCAGTTGGGCTCCCTGACACTGCATGGGATACATTCTAATTTAGTTCTGGGGGAACAGAAAAAGCAGTTATACTTACCCTTTCCGGTGCTCCTGCAGGCTTCCTCCCAGCTGCAACTGGTCCTCCAAGACCTCTTCTCTTTCAGTCACAGACACTCTGAGTACAGCACCAGTTGCCAGGGGAGTATAACTGCATTTTCTGTCCCCCTAACATAAATAATTATTTAACCCTGGTGGAGCCTCTTATTAAGGGTTCAGATTTAAAGAGGTACTAAACTTTGGAAGCTGTGCCAAGAAAAAAGCAAGCAGAAGGTAATTGGCTTGGCTTGGTCTTCCTACAGATGGTCTTTTCCCCATTTCTGAATTACCAATCCATGCTCTGCACTGCGTCTCTGTGTGCAGGGGACCGCCTTGGTAGCGACAGGGCTTTTCTTCCTCATGTCAGAGCCTCCAGCAAGAACTTTTAGCAGCATAGTGATAACATCACCATATCTCACTCCAAATCTCTTGAGACTGGCAGTCAGAGGCAGCAGTGCCTTAGATCTCACACTGCAGATATACAGTCAGGGCTTTTTTTCAGAGGGAACTTGGTGGAACTCATTTCCACCACCTCTGGCTCAGACCCTTTGGTGCCTGCTCACCACAATCACTTGTAAACACAGAAGTCTGGTTTCTGTGTTTAGAAGTGACAGCTCTACACTCTGTGTGTAACCCCCATGAACTCTGCACTCTGTATGTAATGCAATCCTGATATTTAATGCCCCTTTAAGACCCTTCTACTGTTTGTGAAATATGACCACACCCACTATTTGATGTGATTTGGGGGTGTGTGTGGGGGGAGGGGTTTTGGGGGTCCTGGTTGAGTTCCAGCACCTATTGTTTGAGAAAAAAAGCCCTGTATACAGTTATGTAGCACCCTGGTATTTAGGCAGGGTTGCTAACAAATTTAGTTTGCCAGATGATAATTGTCCTGGCTAATTGTTAGAAGATCCACTAATTCTTCCATAAATCTGGATTTGCTGCACCTTTCTCTTCTGTCACTGGGTGGCACTGTTGCTGGTAACATTAGATTGGCAAGGGCATAGCAAGGTCAGACTATGAATGGATGGGGTGTCCCAGCCAATTGGCAGGGGTTACTTTAGTCCTTTGGCCTGTTGGGAGAGCCTATTTGGGTGGCATCAGGTGATCGTTGTTCTGTGTCACCTGGACGGCTGTCTGGGCGGACGTGTATTATGTCCTCCCGGGTCCTCCCGAGGGCTTTCACACTGGAGCAGTGCGCTGGCAGGACGGTAAAAAAGCCGCATCTTTGCAGCGCTGTAGGAGCTAGGAGCGGTGTATACACCTTTTCTAAAGCGCCCTTACCCATTGAAATCAATGGGCAGCGCCGCCAAAGCGTCGGCAAAGTGCCGCTGCAGCGGTGCTTTGTGGGCAAATTTAACCCTTTTTTCGACTGCTAGCGGGGGTTAAAAGCACCCCACTAGCAGCCAAAAAGCGCCGCAAAAAAGATGGTAAAGTGCCGCAAAAAATAGCGCCTGCATAGCGCCTGTAAAGCGCCTCTCCTCTCACTCCAATTTGAAAGCCCGAGGGCTTTCACACTGGGGCGCTGCGCTGGCAGGACAGTAAAAAAAGTCCTGCAAGCCACATCTTTGCAACGCTGTAGCTAAAGCACCCCTGCCCATTGAAATCAATTGGCAGTGCCGTCGAACCACCGGCAAAGTGCCGCTGCATTGGTGCTTTGCGGGCGATTTTAAAAGCGCCCCACTAGTGGCCGAAAAGTGCCACAAAAAAGACAGTAAATCGGCGTGAAAAATAGCGGTGCTTTAACGCCGATGCCTCCACCGCCCCAGCATGAAAGTAGCCTTAAATTCAGTTTCTGAGCTCACTTTAAATCAAGCCAACAAGTGTTACTATTATTGTAAAATCTGAATATTTTATCCATCAAATTATAACAGTTTTCTTCAAAAGTGTAGCTACATTAAAATGAAAAATGTACAAAAATACAATACACTTAACATATATTCAAATACACAAGCCACCACAGGAAACTAAATTCTTATGTTGTAAAGATCCAGGTAGGCCCTCTTTTTTACTTACTTGCTTTTATAAAAATCCTTACGATTTTATTTTCTGAAAAAAAAAAATAGAAACAATATTTTTAGAAAAGTTCATGTAACAGCCTACTAGGGATGAGCCCGATGTTCGAGTCAAACGTAAGTTTGACTCAAACATCGGGTGTTCGCTTGTTCGCCGAATAGCAAACAATTTGGGGTGTTCACAGCAAATTCGAAAGCCGCGGAACACCCTTTAAAAGTCTATGGGAGAAATCAAAAGTGTTAATTTTAAAGGCTTATATGCATGGTATTGTCATAAAAAGTGTTTGGGGACCTGGGTCCTGCCCCAGGGGACATGGATCAATACAAAAAAAGTTTTAAAAACAGCCGTTTTCGGGAGCAGTAATTTTAATGATGCTTAAAGTGAAACAATAAAAGTGAAATATTCCTTTAAATTTCATACCTGGGGGGGGGGGTGTCTATAGTATGCCTGTAAAGTGGTGCATTTTTCCCGTGTTTAGAACAGGCCCTGCACAAAATGACATTTCTAAAGGAAAAAAAGTCATATAAAACATTTGCGGCTATAAATGAATTGTTGGGTTCCGCAATACAGATAAAAGTCATTGAAAAAAATGGCATGGGATCCCCCCCAGTCCATTACCAGGCCCTTTGGGTCTGGTATGAAAATTAAGGGGAACTCCAAACCAAAAGTAAAAGAAAAAAAATTGCGTGGGGGGTCCCCTCAAATTCCATACCAGGCCCTTCAGGTCTGGTATGGCTATTAAGGGGAACCCTGCACCAATTTTTTTTTAAATGGCGTAGGGGTCCCCCTCAAAATCCATACCAGACCCTTCAGGTCTGGTATAGATAATAAGGGGAACCCCCTGCCAAAATTAAAAAAAAATGGCATGGGGTCCCCCCAAAAATCCATACCAGACCCTTATAGGAGCACGCAACCTGGCAGGTGAGTGTAGCATCATTCGATAGGGACCACCTATGAGGCATCAGTAGCGGCTTTTTTTTTTTCCGGTATCCTCGGGTCGAGAATGGATGTAGAGTATCGCTAGAATTTGGGGACAAGGTGGTTTGGACCCCATTTGGGGACATGGTGGTTTGGACCCCAAAGCATCCTCCCATGTTGAGGGCATGTGGCCTGGTATGGTTCAAGAGGGGGGGCGCTCTCTCATCCCCCCCTTTTTACCTGTGGCTTGCCAGGTTGCATGCTCGGATAAGGGTCTGGTATGGATTTTTGGGGGGAACCCTACGGCATTTTTTTTTAAATTTGGCGCAGGGTTCCCCTTAATATCCATACCAGACCTGAAGGGCCTGGTATGGAATTCGGGGGGAGCCCCACGCAATTTTTTTTTATTTTGGTTCGGGGTTCCCCTAAATATTCATACCAGACCCAAAGGGACTGGTAATGGACTGGGGGGAACCCATGCTATTTTTTTCAATGAGTTTTATCTGTATTGCCAAGACCCGACAATTCATTATAGCCGCGAGTAGTTTTGAATTACTTTTTTCCTTTAGAAATGTCATTTTGTGCAGGGACTGTTCTAAACACTGGAAAAATGCACCACTTTACAGGCATACTATAGACACCCCCCAGGTACGAAATTTAAAGGAATATTTCACTTTTATTGTTTCACTTTAAGCATTATTAAAATCACTGCTCCCGAAAAAACGGCCGTTTTTAAAACTTTTTTTGCATTGATACATGTCCCCTGGGGGCAGGACCAGATCCTCAAACACTTTTTATGGCAATAACTTGCATATAAGCCTTTAAAATTAGCACTTTTGATTATTCATGTTCGTGTCCCATATTCTTTAACGGTGTTCGCGTGTTCAAACAAATTTTTTGCCTGTTCTCTCTCTCACTTGCCAGGAAGGGAGGGAGATGAGTCATAAGAGGGCCAATGAGAGCTGCAAAGCTGGAGGTGTGTCAGTGTGAACTGGCAGCAGCTTCAGCTGCCCATAGTTAAAATGGGTGCAGCCAGACTCAGTGGAGGGAGATTTCTGCAGCATATTTGGCAAACACAAAATCACAGTATATATAAAATAATATACAAAGTGGTTGGAGGGAAGCTACAGAATGGCAAAGATGTTTTTATTCCAAATTATGTGAGCAGACTGCAGTTCCTCTTTAACCTTAGTAGTCAACAAATATAATCTAATGATTAAGTCGGTGTATGACGAAACATGTTGGGGCGTGGCTGTGTGACGTATCCCACCAGTGACGAGTGACGCTGCCGCATCGTATGAGGAAGTGACACATCGATAGAGCGGGGAGGCGCCGGGGAGTAGGAGAGAGAGATAACCTGATGCCTGCACAACTCGGGTCCGCCGTGACCACAACTCATTTAGTGGCTGATCTGTATTCGTCTGTTGCTGTGCTTTGAAGATCGGTTTGCTGTGGAGGTGTTTATCTGCATTTTTGATACTTGTTACATGTGAGTTTTATACTAAAGATTTGAAGTGCTTTTAAATACATTTTCAAACGTTTTTGCACTATTGGAGTATTTTTATATTTCACATATGGAACGATCCCTGCACACGATTCTGATACTGTGATCTGCCGATGTGACCCGTGTGATGTGGTCAACAAGCGTGTAAGCCCTAACACGAGAGTGTGGGCATTAGGAGTCGGTAAGTGGATTACCATAGGGAGTGGGATCACCAAACACTTGGGTGTGGTGGAAGTTGAAGAAAAGAAAAAGAAAAGAAATTCTACATTGAAAGGACTTTTGTTGGTCTTTTAGCAGTTTTCTGGATCATTTATGCTTATATATGTTTATCACTTGTCACTGGGTGGGCATTTATTTATGTGATATATACATTTGCTGTGTATATCATTTGGTTTAATTTTGATTATTTTATAGGTTTATTAACACTAGCGCCACTGTGTTTTGCTTTGTGCCATAAGGCTATCCATTTGCACACAGAGAGACACTTTGTACAACAAATACTATTATTGAAAAATCTGAATGTTTTATTCATCAAATTATTTTTCTTCAACAGATTAGCTACTGTACATTAAAATGTAAATGTATAAAAGTACAAAACACTTAAAATCTTAAAATAGACACGATTGAAAAAATTTGATTTGTTTCATTTTGTTTTGATTCATTATTTACATAAATTAGTTTAGTTAAATTCATTTGATCCGTTTTAATTCATTTTCGGAATTTGTTTTGCTTATCCATATTCGATTCATGTTTTTCGAATTCAAATAGTATTCGAATTTGAATAGTTTTCTAATTCAAAACGTTTTCAAATCCAAAACGTTTTTGAATTCAAATAGTTTTCCATTTTTTTCCAATTTTCAAAGAGAATAAAATAGAAAAAAAGATAAAGGAATAGAATAGAAAAAAATAGAATAGAATAGAAAATATTACAGAAAATAGAAGAATAAAATATAATAGAGTAAAACAGAACAAAATAGAATAGAAAATAAAAGAACAAAATAGAATAGAAACGAATAGAATAAAAAAAAGAATGGAATAAAATAGAATATAACCATCTTCTAAAATTCGAATAGAAAAAAATAGAATCAATTCAAATTTGAAAAGAATAGAAAAAAAGAGATTAGAAAAGAATAGAAAATAACAGAATAGTATAGAAAAAAACAACAAAAAGAATAGAATAGAAAGAATATAACCATCTTCATATTCTAATCTATTCTTTTCTATTCTATTCAAATTTGAATTGATTCTGTATGAATTTTGGGAAATGGTTATATTCTTTCTATTCTATTCTATCATTTTTTTAATTCTTTTCTTTTTCTATTTGTTTATTCTATTCTATTATTTTCTATTCTATTCTATTCTATTCTATTCTATTCTTTTCTATTCAAAATTCAAAATTTGGAAGATGGCTATATTCCTTCTAGTCTATTCTATTGTTTCATTTCTATACCATTCTGTTATTTTCTATTCTAATCCATTCTTTTCTATTCTATTCAAATTCGAATTGATTCTATTTGAATTTTGGTACATGGTTATATTCTTTCTATTCTATTTTTTAATTCTATTCTTTTCTATTCCATTATAGCAGAGGTAGGTAACCTGAGGCCCTCCAGCTGTTGCAGAACTACAAGTCCCATCATGCCTCTGGGAGTAATTGTAACTGCCAGTCTTGCAATGCCTCATGGGAAATGTAGTTCCACAACAGCTGGAGGGCCCCAGGTTACCTACCCCTGCATTATAGTCTATTCTATTCTTTTTTTGTATTCTATTCTTTTCTATTCTATTCTATTCTTTTCTTATGTATTCAAATTCAAATTTATTCTATTCAAATTTCAAATTTCAGAATATGGTTATATGCTGCTTATTTTATTCTATTCTTTTTTTAACTCTATTCAATTTTTTTTTCTGTTCTTTTCCTTTATTTTCTATTTCCTTTATGTTCTATCTTATTCTCTTTGGAAACTGGAAAACAAATTGAAAACGGAATACTATTCAAAATTCATTCAAAAACTATTCAAATCGATTCAAATTCAAATTAGAATTCGGTCCAATTTTTTTTAAATTATTTTAGACTTGTTTAAATTCGGTACTATTGTAATTAAAAAATTCGGATACATCCGAATTTTCAAAAATGGAAAATTTGTGCGAATTTCAATTCGGAATGAAACAAACTGCACATGTCTATCTTAAAATATACAGGCCACCACAGGGAATTTACTCTCTTCTGATATGCAGATCCTGGTAGGACTCCCTTTTACTTACTTGCGTTTGCATTTACCAAGGAGTTTGTATTTTCTGAAAAAAAAAAATCAAGAGTAGGCAATACATACAATATTTTTAGAAAAGTTCATGCAACTGCCTACTATAGCAATATTATTATTATTATTGAACCTTCCATAGCCCTGCATTGGATGTAAGGACACCGAGGGGCAGTCCACCGTAGAGAGCAGAGGATCGGGTAAGTAGAATTACTTTTCCCCTCCCCTAGACCTAAACAAGTCGTTAACCTTTTCCCCAGCCCCACTGCAAGTGAGAATTTTCAGATTTTCCCAAGCCAACAAATATTACTTCAACAAAATGGGGGCCATCTGCATACAGACACAGACTCTGTGCTGCATATATGTGAATGAGATGGGTAAACCACGGCTTTAGTCTTTAGTCCCTGTTCTCCACCTGTAGATAACCCCTTAGATGTACTTTCCCCATTTGGGGCTTAATCGTGGAGCCTCTATGATTAAGCCCCAAAAAGGGTGAAACACGTTTGCACTCCTGCCTCTGATTGCTGATCTTGTCTGTCTTGCACCAGTTTATCCACATGCTGATTCAACTAATACAGGTTTGGGGGGCATTCAAGCGGTATCATTTTTATTGTTTTGGGCAACCAATATTACTATTACTGTAAAATCTGAAGGGTACTGATAGGCGGCACTGATAAGGAGGCACTGATAGGCAACACTGATGGGCATTGATGGCAGTACTGATGGACACGAATTGGCACTGTTGGGGCTGCACTGAAAATCAGGACACTGGATTATCAGTGCAGATGTCTCCTTTCACATATGCTGGTTACCAGCTCTCCTCTCCTCACGCTGTGACAGCTTGAGGAAAAGAATGCCAAAAACTGGCCCTTTACCTCAATCACAGAACACAGCGGGTGTGCACCATAGCAGGCACGCAGGGGGGCACGGTTCTGGGAGGATGTCAATAGAAGCCCTCCCAGAATTGGATGACCACACTGTAGCTGTCATTCAGCTCTAGTGTGGTCGGCAAGTGGTTAATCTGGTGCTGTGATCGCTGCCCCAGGTTTCCTGTTTCAGGGTGGCTCATTTCTCTTGCAGCATCCTGCGGAGCCACCCTTGTATGCAGGGACTAGAGCTGTGTCTCCTACACTGTGTTCATCAATAGAAACACACACCCTGTAGCCTAGGATGGCAAGGCACACCCCTGCTTCTTTCCCTTCCTCCCCCTGTCTTATCCAAACTAACAGACTGTTTTAAAACTGTACTGTCAACCCTTTCCTGTGAAGATGGCAAGTTCAGGGAAGCAGCACTGAGGGAGCAGGAGCCAGCAGTATTGAAAGTTGTAAACTACAAGTGCTGTGGTAAAGTATTAACAAACAATTTATTGGGGAATGTAATGATTACACTCTGTAGCTCCAGGAAATCCCCTCTGGACTACAATACCTATAGATGCTTGCAGTACAGGAGGGGGGGAGGAATGCTGTGCTCTGTTCACTCCCTTATGCTGCCGGGAGAGTGATTGGAGGAGGGAATGGCCACAAGCACAAGAAGCAGGTGAGTTTGTGTGTATTATACCATAATAAGTAATTTTTCTCCTTCACTGGTGGGCACTGATAGGCGGCACTGATGGGCACTCATGCGGTGGCACCTATGGGCACTGACAGGCAGTGGCACTGATAGGCGGCACTGATGGGCACGCATGGGCGGCACTGACAGGTGCCACTGATGGGCACTGACAGGCGGCACTGAGAGGAAGTGGCACTGATAGGCAGCACTCATGGGCACTCATGCGGTGGCACAGATAGGCGGCCCTCATGGGCACTCATGCGGCTGCACTGATAGGTGGTACTAATGGGCACTCATGCGGCGCCACTGATAGGCGGCACTAATGGGCACTCGTGTGGTGACACTAATAGGCAGCACTCGTGGGCACTCATGCGGCGGCACTGATAGGCAGCACTGATGTCTACTGATGAGGCTGAGCTGATGGGCACTGATGAGGCTGTATTGATGGACACTGGTGAAGCTGAGCTGATTGGCACTGGTAAGGCTGCATTGATGGACAATGATGAGGCTGCATTGATGGGCACTGGTGACGCTGCATTGATGGACAATGATGAGGCTGCATTGATGGACACTGGTGAGGCTGAATTGATGGGCACTGGTGAGGCTGCATTGATGGGCACTGGTGACGCTGCATTGATGGGCACTGATGAGGCTGAATTGATGGGCACTGGTGAGGCTGCATTGATGGGCACTGATGAGGCTGCATTGATGGGCACTGGTGAGTATAATACAATCTTCAAATGTGCTTTAAAAATGCATGGTTTTCCCTTTTATGAACAAGAAAATAATAACATTATGTGGTTGGGCTGGTATAATAATGCTATGGGGCTGGTATGAAATGATTTCCAGTAGACATGTGCACTGCCAAAAAATGTGTTCGTTTTCCTTTCATTCGTTTATTTATTTTTTTTTTGCGTTTTTCGGGTCATTCGTTATGATCGCAATTCGTAAATTCATAGATTCGTACATTCCTACATTTGCACATTCGTAAATTCGTAAAAGCGTACATTCGTACATTTGTAAATGCGTAAATTCGCACATTCGTACATTCATAAATTCGTACATTCGTAAATTAGAAAATTCGTAAATTCGAAATTTGAAAATCCAAAAACCTGAAAATCTTAAATAGTAACTATTAAATTATAGGTATTGTAAGGTCCTTTCAAATTTGGCTGTTAGTGAACGTAACACATACAAATTTATCCGAAGTTGCGAATTATCCGAAATAACGAATGCTGCATCTAAACAAATGGAATGTAACAAATTAATAATAAATAATAATAATAATAAAAAGTTATTATTATTGTTATTTATTATTATTAATTCATTACGTTCCATTCGTTTGGATACGGCATTCATTATTTCGGATAATTCGTAACTTCGGATAAATTTGTATGTGCTACGTTCACTAACAGCCAAATTTAAAGGAAATTACAAAACCTGTAATTTAATAGTTAGTAATAGTTAAGTTATTATTAGTTAATTATTATTTCAGATTTCCAAATTTCCGAATTCACTAATTTACGAATGTACGAATTTACGAATGTACAAATTTCCGAATGTATGAATTTACGAATGTACGAATTTACGAATGTGCGATGTTACGAATGTACAAATTTCCGAATGTACGAATTTCCGAATTCACTAATTTACGAATGTACGAATTTACGAATGTACAAATTTCCGAATGTACGAATTTACGAATGTACGAATTTACGAATGTACGAATGTACGAATTTACGAATGTGCGATGTTACGAATGTACAAATTTACGAATGTACGAATTTACGAATGTACGAATTTAAACAGCCAAATTTAAAGGAAATTACAAAACCTGTAATTTAATAGTTAGTAATAGTTAAGTTATTATTAGTTAATTATTATTTCAGATTTCCAAATTTCCGAATTTCCAAATTTCCGAATTCACTAATTTGCGAATGTACGAATTTACGAATGTACAAATTTCCGAATGTACGAATTTACGAATGTACGAATTTACGAATGTGCGATGTTACGAATGTACAAATTTACGAATGTACGAATTTACGAATGTACGAATTTACGAATGTACGATGTTACGAATGTACAAATTTACAAATGTACGATGTTACGAATGTACAAATTTACGAATGTACGAATTTACAAATTTACGAATGTGCGAATGTATGAATTTACGATTGTACGAATCAATACATTTTCGAATATTCAAATTTCTGAATATTCGTAAAAATTCGTTAAACGGGTTTTCGTTAATTCGGATATTTCTGAATTAACGAATTTGTCGAAATTTGTTATAAAAATAATTCGGAACGAAACGAATTGCACATGTCTAATTTCCAGAAATAATGTATATATATCATACAATCATTAAATAAACACATACCACATACACTGCATATATCATTTAAGGAAAATATGCTAATAAAATAGTTTAATATTTGCTAATAAAAAAAAATAAAAAATAATTTAATTTTAAAATCTGGTCACCTTATCCTATGGTGGTGGTCAAAGGGGCAACCCCAGCCTGGGCTCCTGTCTGGCTATGCCCCCAATGCATTTCCGGGGTGGCTATAATTCAATACTTATTTTACCCGCTGTGTGTTATCTTATGTTCTCTTTTATTTTGCAGATAATTACACTTTAAATGAAGTCTCACCTGGTTGGTCATCTATTTTTAGAAAAGGAAGTAACTTCTCTCTAAAACCCTCCCAGAGCTCCTTGACATAATCTTTCATCTTCTCCATATATACCGGACTGTTTGGATCAGAATCCCGAAAATCAATAATGGGCATCGGCAAGTTAGTCATCTCTTTCTCTGGTAAAGTCTTGCCATCAAATATATATTGGATGATCACATCCATCAGATTTAAGTCTTTGTCGAGTTCCCAGATAAGAATCAGTTGGAGAGTGTCTGTAGAAGAGAAATTAAATAGGAAATAAACAAGGTCTGTGCTGTGAATCCTGTTTGAAAATTCTGTCAATTTTGGAGGAAATATTCAAGCTATTGTCCAAAAGCTGGGCACTTCCATGGGAAATATTTACCAATGCAAAATTAAAAAATAAATAAAAACGATTGCCATATTTGCCTTTTTTGGATTTTAAACATATATAGACTATAGAAGTTTTAAGCTGCCTTGTAAAGGCAGTAGGGTTGATTTACTAAAACTGGAGCGTGCAAAATCTGTTGCAGCTCTTTTTAGAAACCAATCAGCTTCCAGGTTTTATTGTCAAAGGTTAATTGAACAAGCTGAAGTTAGAAGCTGATTGGATACCATGCACAGCTGCCCCAGATTTTGCACTTTTCCGTTTTAGTAAATCAACCCAAATGTCTGAGCTTGCGCTGTGTTTCTGTACCTTTAGGGAGGTTAAAGGCCTGTACACACGATACGAAAATCAGAAGAAAAAGTTTGTTCGACGAACGATCTGCTGATTTTTGGATCGTTAGTACGGTGCTTTTGACAACCGATTTTGCTTTTTCCTTTTTGTTTACAAAAGTTTTATTTGGAAGTTCAGATGTGAAGTTACAATACGGTACAGATGGAGTCAATTAACAATAAATCGTGGATTGTAGTTGAATTGGTATATAGATGTAATAATAATGAATAAAAAAAAAATGTAGTATAGAACATATAACATATATGTAAAAAAGGACAATGTTATGCTTAGGGAGGGGTATGGTACAGTGAAGAGTATAAAAATTAGTTACATCAGGTTTTGCTGCAGAAAAGTTAGACAAATAGAAAGTGGTTTACGGACAGTGGTGATTATGGTGGATTCCAGTAAGGCCATTTTTTATTAAAGATATGTAGACTGTCATGCAAGGTGTGGTAGATTTTCTCAGATAGTTTAAGCATTTCCATCCTAGATAAAACTTGTGTCCATAATATATTGTTAGATCTCCAGTTATAGGCAATCATCCATTGGATGGAGCTACATTATGAGTGGAATAATCTTTTACACGGTGTAGTTATGTTTGGTATGTTGGCATAAAGAAAGGCAAATTTGTGGGGTGGGAACAATTTTTTGTTTGGATGTTATCTCAATTCTATCGACTGCAGGTTGCCAAATTGGTTTGAGGTGTTTACAGCTCCACAATGTGTGTACAAATGTGGCAGGTTCAGAACATCCCCTAAAGCAACTAGGGGAGGCTGCAGGGTAGAAAAAGTGGATTTTAGAGGGGGTCATATACCATCTGGAGAACAGCTTCACCGGAGCTTCCCTGAATGAGATTGCTTTGTTACTTTTTCGAAGGTTGTCTGCCATGGAGTGCCACACCTCCGTGGAAAGGGGACACTCCATTGATTTCGCTTTTTCATCCGACAAAAGGTGGATGTGCAGACTATAACATTTTTGTTGGATGTGAACTCAACCTCCTTTAATTAGTACGGTTTTCGTCTGAAAAAAATTGTAAAAGCAAGACTATGCATGCTCAGAAACGAAAGAATACATACAAAACTATTCAACACATTACATCACTTCTGACGTTGTATTCTGTCGTACGAGAATGTTCGTATGGTAAGTACAGGCATACCCCACTTTTAAGTACACAATGGGGTTTATTTACTAAAGCTGGAAAGTGCAAAATCAGGCTCACTTCTGCATAGAAACCAATGAGCTTCCAGGTTTTATTTCCAAAGCTTAATTGAACAAGCTGGGATTAGAAGCTCATTGATTCCTATGCAGAAGTGAGACTGATTTTGCACTTTCCAGCTTTAGTAAATAAACCCCATTGTGTACTTAAAAGTGGGGTGTGCCTGTAACCTCTTCACTTTCAACATGAGACTGGCATGCAACAAAAAACAGACGAACGGTCCACCGAAAATCTGATTGTGTGTATGAGGCAGGGGTGTCGCGGGGGGGGGGGCTGGGGGGGCTGGAGCCCCAAATGGGTCGCTGAAAATCCCCGGTTGTCAGGCAACAACCGTTGCATTGTAAGCCCTGAGTGCCGCCGCCGAGTGGGAAGTGGGACCGACCTTATCCTGAGCACTACCGAGTGTAACATAATAGGTCCCGCCTTCTGGAGCCTGCAGTGCCTATGATGGATGTCCCACTGGTCCAATGCCAGGACTGTGGGACATGTGATGTCCATCATAGGCGCTGCAGAGCTCCAGAAGGCGGGAATTACAATGCCACTGTGCCACATCAGTATGAGATCCCCGCTCGGCGCTCCGGCGGGCGGCTCTCCTCTCCTCCTCTGGCTGCCAGTGCCTGTTATGAAGCCTGTGATGAAGATGGGCGCGCGCAACACCAAACACCACAGCTGAGGCTGAGCTGAGCTGCAGGACACATGAAGTCTGCCTCCTGGTCAGGTAGGTCAATGTTACAGTGTGTGTATGTCACAGACTCAGTGTATGTATGTCAGTGTGTGTATGTCAGGTAGGTCATGTATGTATGTCAGTGTATATATGTACTGACATACATACATACACCGACATACACTGACCTACCTGACACACATACACTGACACACATACACTAACACACACGCTGACACACACACACTGACATACACATACACTGACCTACCTGACATACACAAACTGACATACATACACTGACCTACCTGACCTACATACACTGACCTACCTGACATACACACACTGACATACATACACTGAGTCACTAACATACATACACAGACATGTATGTCAGTGTATGTATGTAGGTCAGGTAGGTCAGTGTATGTAGGTCAGTGTATGTGTGTCAGGTAGGCCACACAACCCACTCCACCGCACCTGCCCCCCCCCGGTGTCGGCTTCGGGATGAAGCCCCTGGTCTTTTTGCCACCTAGCAACACCCCTGGTACGAGGTTTTACTCGGCATCCAGGTGAGTCTTCCCTCTGTTTGTGCATTGCTGTGAATGTCCCATGGTATGGAAGCTCAGAGTTTAGAGTTAAGCCCAGTACAAGCGATCATAAAATCGTACAAAAAATACAGCTTTCGAAGTGATCGTACGACCATCTTATGCTTAGTACACAGCTTTCGAGAGCCGATCATGACAGTTCATCCGATATTATCTGATTGGACAAGCATGAAAAATTTTCTTGTACGATATCAGATCGTATGATTTATGTTTAATCAGTATAGTTGTTGTCCGAAAATACGATATAAATACAACACATGACGTCACTTTCAGAATTTTCCTAACTTTCGTAAGCTCTTTGTCTCGATATGAGATTAACCACTTCATGCAAATCGCCGTACCCGTATATTGGTACTTTGATGCTATATACCGGGGTTATGGCAGCAGCGGTAACGGCGTGCGTTTCTCTTTAAGATAAAAGTGGTCTCTGCGGCGGATTCGCAGCAAGATCACTTTTAGTGGTGGCGGTAGATATGCC
The DNA here is from genome assembly GCF_042186555.1 of Aquarana catesbeiana. NCBI lineage: Eukaryota > Metazoa > Chordata > Amphibia > Anura > Ranidae > Aquarana > Aquarana catesbeiana. Next base: position 39,715,760 of record NC_133332.1, read on the forward strand.
CACCCCCCTCCCGCCATGCTCCGGTTGTCTCCGCCGCTTATCTGACCCGCCGGTAGCAGTGGAGACAATCATGTCCTCTGCCGTGGATGCCTGGCTGCCGACTGAGGGGAAGATGGCCCCCGCTCGGCTCCATAGCAAGGGAGAGCAGAAGCGACGTCAAATGTCACTTCCGCTCATAGCTCTTAAAGGAGAAATGTATTTTTTAATTTTTTTCAAGTGACATTTTTTTTAATTACATTTTAGTGTAAATATGAGATCTGAGGTCTTTTTGACCCCAGATCTCATATTTGAGAGGTCCTGTTATGTTTTTTTTCTATTAAAAGAGATGTTTACATCCCTTGTAATAGGAATAAAAGTGACACATTTTTTTTCTTCAAAAGACAGTGTAAAAAAAAAAGTAAAATAAATAATAATAAAAACGAATAAAGGGCCACGTCCCGACGAGCTCGCGCGCAGAAGCGAACGCATACGCGAGTAGCACCTGCACATGAAAACGGTGTTCAAACCACACATGTGAGATATCGCCGCGATCGTTAGAGTGAGAGCAATAATTCTAGCCCTAGAAACCCTCTGTAACTCAAAACTGGTAACCTGTAGAAAATTTTAAACATCACCTATGGAGATTTTTAAGGGTAAAAGTTTGTCGCCATTCCACGAGCAGGGGCAATTTTGAAGCGTGACATGTTGGGTATCAATTTACTCGGCATAACATTATCTTTCACAATATAAAAAACGTTACTGTCGTCTTATTTTTTTATTCAAAATTGTATTTTTTCCAAAAAAAAGTGCGCTTGTAAGACCGCTGCGCAAATACAGTGTGACAGAAAGTATTGCAACGACCGCCATTTTTTTTCTTTATTTTATTTTAAATCTTTTATTTTTACACTGTCGGTTTAAAGTGATTGAAGTCTCGTTTTTATTTTTAAATAACAAACATGTTATACTTACATCCTCTGTGCAGTTGGTTTTGCATAGAGCAGCCCAGATCCTCTTCTCGGGTCCCTCTTCGCTGCTCCTGACCCCTCCCTCTTATCGAGTGCCCCCACAATCAGCAGCTTCTTATGGGAGCACTGCAGCCGAGTCACAGCTCCCTGTGTCCATTCAGACACGGAGCCCCCACCCGGCCCTGCCCCCTCTCTCTCCTAATTGGCTGACTGACTTTGATTGACAGCTGCGGCAATCAATGGTGCCGCTGCTGTGTCTCAGCCAATCAGGAAGAATAAGCCAATCAGGAGGAGTAAGTTTAGGTAAGGATTAGGGGGTGCTGGGGAGACTGCTACACACAAAAGTTGTTTTTTTTTATCTTAATGCATACAATGCATTAAAGAGGAAGTAAACCCTGATGGGTTTTACTTCCTCTTTATTTCCCTGCAAAGGTAAAGCATAATGGGCTACTATGCATCGCATAGTAGCCCATTATGTGTCACTTACCTGAAACCGAAGCCTGCAATGTCCCCAAAGTCCCCGCTGGCTGGAAGTGTCCCTTTTGCTTCTGGGGCCGCGGACTCTGGCTCTGTGACTGGCCAGAGTACCGTGATGTGCCTGTGCCCGGGAGCCGTCAGTCACGGCATGAACCGCTCTAAAAAAGGCACAGCTTGCCCTTTCAAAAGTGCGCATGCGCCGAATACATTGGCGCATGCGCTGAAAACTACAGCATTCGGGGACATTGTAAATATCTCTTAAACCGCCTTTACAACTCCTTCATTTATTTTTTTAGCAACATTATTGCTATCACAAGGGATGAACAACATCCCTTGTGATATCATGGGCAGTGACAGGCACTGATACTGCGAAATCTGGGGTTTATTAGATCAAAGCAACATCGGTTTGACCCGATGCTTTCACAGGCCGGAAATGCCCTGTTTACATTAGCCAAAACCAGAAGTAATAAATACTCCTTGCTTCCGGTTTCTTAGACCATAGAGATGATCAGGGACTTTACGGTCCTCGGTCATCTCTATAGCCAGCCGGTGGAATCACTGGCTTCAGTCCATGTGGGACGGGAGAGCCCAAGAATTAATCAACTAATTACCTGCTAGGATTACGTTTACAGCCCATCACTAGCTGAAAAAAAAAGATACTGGGAAGGTTCCTGTGGCTGCAGGAATTATCCAAGTATAACCCCTTCATCCAGATTATGTATGGATATGTTGCTGAGGCTGAAGTGGTTAAAGTAACAGTTACAGATCGTGTCTCTCGCAAAGCCTGTTCCTTGTTAGCACTTTAGCAATGCAGTACAACTGATTGCCTCCGTTTATTGTTTCTCCCTCTCCCGGTCTGAGCTCTGCTATACGGTGGACTACAAGAGCCTGATTCTAGGTCAAATTCAAGTACTTATGCTGTTTGCATTTAAAAAATAAATTCAATGATGTAATAATGAAAACAGAAATACATTAAATTATTGTCTTTATATGGTTTATACCTGTACATTGTCTTTTATATCTGTCTGGAGTTCACCTTGAAATAAATTGTGAGTGTAGACAGATGTGGAAAAACCCTATAAGCTGAAACACTTAAAATGTATATTTTTACAATAAATTAAGACACTGTAGGAGGTGCATGCACGCGCCGGCAGCGTGTCCCCGGAGCCGATGCGAGTCCCCGGCAGTCGCGATGACTGCCGGGCATACGCGATCGCTCATGACAGAGCGAGAACCAGGATCTATGTGTGTAAACACACAAATCCCGGTTCTGTCAGGGGAGAGGAGACAGATCGTGTGTTCCTACAAAATAGGAACAACAATCTCTCTCCTCCCCTAGTCAGTCCCATCCCCCCCACAGTTAGATCATACCTAGGGAACACAGTTAACCCCTTGATCGCCCCCTAGTGTTAACCCGTTCCCTCCCAGTGACATTTATACAGTAATCAGTGTATTTTTATATAGCACTGATCGCTATATAAATGTCACTGGTCCAAAAAATGTGTCAAAAGTGTCTGATCTGTCCGCCGCAATATCATTACTAGTAAAAAAAAAAAAAATAAATAATGAAAATACCATAAATCTATCCCCTATTTTGTAGACGCTAAAACTTTTGCGCAAACATCAATATATGCTTTTTGCGATTTTTTTTTTTTTCAACAAAAATATGTAGAAGAATACATATCGGCCTAAACTAAAGAATTTTTTTTTTTTTTAAATTGGGATATTTATTATAGCAAAAAGTAAAAGATAATGGGGTTATTTACGAAAGGCAAATCCACTTTGCACTACAAGTGCAAAGTGCACTTGAAATTGCACTGAAAGTGCACTTGGAAGTGCAGTTGCAGTAGATCTGAGGGGGACATGCAAGGAAAATAAAAAACAGCATTTTAGCTTGCACATTATTGGATTATAAAATCAGCAGAGCTTTCCCTCATTTCAGATCTTCCCCTCAGATTTATAGCGACTGCACTTCCAAGTGCACTTTGCACTTGTAGTTTGCACTTGTAGTGCAAAGTGGATTTGCCTTTCGTAAATAACCCCCATTGTGTTTTTTTCAAAATTGTCGCTCTTCTTTTGTTTACAGAGCAAAAAATAAAAACCGCAGAGGTGATCAAATACCACCAAAAGAAAGCTCTATTTGGAAAAAAAGGACGTCAATTTTGTTTGAGTACAATGTCGCACGACCGGGCAATTGTCAGTTAAAACGACGCAGTGCCGTGTCGCAAAAAATGGCCTGGTCATTGAGCAGCCAAATCTTCCGGGGCTGAAGTGGTTAAAGTAACAGTTACAGATTGTGTCTCTCTCAAAGCCTGTTCCTTGTTAGCACTTTAGCAATGCAGTACAACTGATTGCCTCCGTTTGCTGTTTCTCCCTCTCCCGGTCTGAGCTCTGCTATATGGTGGACTACAAGAGCCTGATTCTAGGTCAAATTCAAGAACTGATGCTGTTTGCATTTAAAAATAAATTCAATGATGTAATAATGAAAACAGAAATACATTAATTTATTGTCTTTATATGGTTTATACATTGGGGTTGATTTACTAAGGCCCCTTTCACACTACTGCAAATTCAAAGTCGTGCAATTTTACCGCGACTTCACGGCCACGGTTTTGCCGCGATTTCAGGGAATGCCTGTGTTACTGGCATCAAAGTCGGACCAAAAGTAGTGCAGGGACTACTTTGAAGTCGGAGCGACTTGAAGTCGTACTAATATGAATGATTGTCATTGGAAATCATGGGAAATTACTTGTCGTGCGACTTCGCAGTCCCAAATCGCGGGACCAGTTGTACAAGTGTGAAAGGGGCCTTAAGGAAAATCCACTTTGCTCTACAAGTGCACTTTGAAGTGCAGTCGCTGTAGATCTGAGGAGAAGAGCTGAAATGAGGGGAAGCTCTGCTGATTTTATCATCCAATCATGTACAAGCAAAAATGCTGTGTTTTATTTCCCCCTCAGATCTACAGCGACTGCACTTTCAAGTGCACTTGTAGTGCAAAGTGGATTTGCCTTTAGTAAATAACCCCCAATGTCTTTTATATTTGTCTGGAGTTCGCCTTGAAATAAATTGTGTGTAGACAGATATGGAAAACCTCTGTGAGCTGAAACATATTTAAAATGTATATTTATTTTTCATACATCACAGGACACAGAGCTCTGTTAATTACTTAGTGGGTTATATGTCACCATCAGGTGATTGGACACTGGCACACCCTAATCACAAGAGAAGTTCCCCTCTATATAACCCCTCCCATATGGAGAGTACCTCAATTTTTTTGCCAATGTCTAAGGTGTTGGTCACAGTTAAGAATGTGCTAAGAAGAAGCTCTGCTGAGGATCCCTGCTGGGGGTTAAGGAGCTACACATCCGGATCCATCCAAGAAGGCCAGAAAAAAAATGCCAAAATGGATGGTACCCAGGCCTCGTGGAAGAGCGAGGTTTTTCCTGTAATGTCTCTCTTGTAGGACTGGACTCTGGGATCCAGCACTTTGGGCACGTATTAAAAAATGTCCAAAGGTTTCTGGCAGAGTGCTCTACAGGACCCTGAAGGTTGGCACAACACAACCCGCCATGATGGATGAAGGTTGGATCTGTCTGGTTTTCAGCAGTATCCTGAGGTGGGGATAAGGTAAGTGAAGACAGCCCTGAGAAATTCCTGGGGTTCTCCTCTGTGAGTAGTTGCATGTCTTACCTGTTTTCTGCCACTAGAGGGAGTAAAGAGACATACCTGGTGTTTTTACTTACATGCTCTCCAGGATGAAAGCTCAGTCCAGCCGGTCTTTTGATCTGCTCACCTCTTCCGCTTCAACCTCTGCCACATAAGTTGTAAGGGGGGGTCCCGCATAGTCTAGGGTCTAGGGTACCACGGCGGTCCCTTTGGATAAGGCCCCCCTTTCCCCCCTTCCCCCCGCTCGCCGCTGTCCCCTACGCATGCGCAGGGAGTGTGCCTTTCTCTACGGCCGGAGCGGTGGGGTGGGAGGGGGGCATGGTTGCCATCATCGTACACATGCAGCGTGCGCGGCACACTACAGCGCAGGGCAGGTGTTTATTTTTTAATACCCCAGACGTCAAGAGCTGTGTAAGTGAAGTGACACAGAGGCGTGTTGGGGCACGTAAGAACTTTGTGGATTGGATTCAGGCATACTAAGACACCTACTCAGCATCAGGCTGTGCAGATTAGCAGGCATTTGTATATTGCCACACTAGGCTCAGCAGTTGATGTACCTGTATTAGTACCTCTGCTTTTGGGCTTAGGACTATGTCTCCCCGTAGAAGGGGTTCAGGGGTAGGAAAAAGGGGCACTAAAGTGTCGCCATCTGGATCTGGAGGTTCTAGATATGCCTGCATGATACCATCCTCCCCTGAGAGGCAGCCGCACAGGATGAGCCATTGCCCCTGTCAGGCATTGCAGCCTCTCCCAACATTGCAGCTCCTGCATATGTCACTGAAGACGCTCTAGCAGCAGCATTGGTTGGTTTAGAAGGCAGGTTAGTTGCTTTAATTTCAGCATCCTCACAGAAGAGCAGAAAACGGGGTAGATCACCTTCCTCTGCTCTGAGGTCCCTGTTAGAAGATCAACAATCTGATGATGATGATGATGATGTTGATGAATCTGGGGACAAGGATTAGGGGCAGTCGGATGAATCAGCGGATGAGGAGAAGATCTGTTCTACCTCTCAGGCTCTCAAGTTGCAGGTGCAATACTATACAGAAGTTGTATGTGCTGCATACAAGTTGCCCTCCACTGAGTCAGCCAGGTCCCCTATTCCCTCCTTGGGAGCTAGAGCTCTGTTGTGTTCCACTAAAAAAGGATCCCTCCCCCTAAACAAATACAATTTTGTGCAATTAGCTGTAAGAGGGGAGAAGGAGCCAAATTATTGTAAGACAAAAAAAGTGAGTAGCATTCTGCTTTATACAGTCTTTGTACTAGTCTCATGTTCTGATCCATATGAAATGGGTTCTATGAATACACTGGGAAGGGGAAGGAGAGAACTGAAAGCCAGCCATAAAATACAAGTGACAAATGGAGCTTACTGATTGAAGGAAAACGAGCACTATTGAGTCATGGGTTTGACCATGCTGTATTTCCTTTACTGGAGTGGGAAAAAATAAGTGGTCAGGATCTGACTATAATGTGTGGCAGTAATGTGGGGTTTAAAAAACTTACTGCACAAAATGACAGATCTTTTGGCAGGTAAAGCAGTTCACACATGTTTTTCATCTGTGTATATAAAGCTGTCAACTATGGAGTATCAGCTGCACTTAAAGGGGTACTAAAGGCTCAAGGTTTTTTACCTTAATACATTCTCAGCATTCCCACTTAGAGCCGGCGTCTGCCGGCCTTTTAAGGGGTTTTGAATGCCTGGAGGCAGAATGGGGCTTATGGTCATGTGACTGTCGTGTTCGGCTGTCATGGTGGTCCCATGATTGGAAAGCTCCCGATCGCAAGCATGAGTGCCCCCATAGCAAGCAGCTTGCTATGGGGGCACTCAGCAGGGGGAGGAGCGGAGAGCACCAACCCCAGAAGAAGAAGATCGAGGCTGCTCTGTGCAAAACCATTTTACAGAGCAGATAAGTATAACTTGTTTGTTATTAAAAAAAAACAAAAAAAGTGGAACCTTTACAATCACTTCAACCTTTCCACCTCCTTATATATTCATAGCTCCCAACTGTCCCTGATTTGAAACAAAGTCCCTCTATTCCTCTTTCCTCCTCATTTGTCCCTCATTTTGGTCTGATCTGTATAGTATAGTATATAAAATACACATTTTTTATCATTCAAAAAGTCTTTCCCAGTGTTAAACCTTTCATCTAATTTCTAAATTGCTGCATTTGTAGATTTCAAAAGTCAGTATCAAGAAATAGTAGTGGTAAAAAAAAATAAAAACACTTGTGGGTTAAATGAATCATTTTTTTTGTATAATTCTCCTCTAAGGGGGTGTGGCAGGGGGTGTGTCTTATGCCTACATATTTCTGCTAATAGGCGTCCCCGGTTCCATCTCAAAAAGTTAGGAGGTATGTATACTATCACTTGAAATACAGAGAACAACATAAACTTACATGAGACATATACTCTCTATAGCAGTGGTTCTCAACCTTTCTAATGCCGTGACCCCTTGATAAAATTTCCCAAGTTGTGGGGACCCCTAACAGTAAAATTATTTCTGCGCCCCTAACCCACGGAATTTAGTGCTCCCCGAGTCCCTTCCACTCGCAGCAGTGTCACCTATGCCGAAATCCGGAGATAGGGTCTCCTCCAGCCCCTCCCACTTCACATTCCTCACCAGTCAGCTGACCTCTAGTCTCTGCCCCCCACCCATGCCATGAACTGAATGGGTGGCTGCAAAGAGGCTGATTGGGAGGCCCCAGGCTCCAGGAACAGCCCAGCTGGGCAGCCACAGGCTCCAGAGACAGCCCTGCTGGGCAGCCGCGAAGAAGCCGGGAGAGTGGCGCGGGCTTCAGGAACAGCCCAGGATTTGGTGACCCCTGGCAAATCGTCATTTGACCCCCAAGGGGGTCCCGACCCCCAGGTTGAGAACCACTGCTCTATAGGGTAAGGAACCAGGAGCTGATTATATTTCATTTTTAGAACAGTCTTGGCTACTTTGCATTAGCAACAGGCTGTTTATTACACTTTATGTTTCCAATCCACTAAGTATGTTTCATTACTAACCTGAGCTCAGGCTGTGCTTTCTCATTAAGGAGATCTGGTTTACTTCCATGGCTGTCTTCTGCTGTTTACAAACATTGCTCAGCAATTTTTGAACGATGTTATTAATAAACATTTCCTGGTGTTTTTGGTTTTGATTACAATCACCATAGCATAGAGAATTCTCATTGTCTATCTTAAGGGTACAATTTAGGTTGTTGGAATCTCGAAGGATCTCAATTCCTACTTGGTGACTCTCTAAAAGAAAAGAGAAAAAAATGTGAAATGAAGGATAGATGAAAGCAAACACAAAAGACACAAGTGCTAAATATAGATGCCTTGGACGGTTTAAACTGGAACTCCAACCAAGTGTTGGATAAGCTGAGGAATGGGTAAAGAATCTACTGGCTTTCGATTGTTGTCTATTACCCTGTTGGAAGGATTTCTGTAAGATAAGCTCAGTACATGTTGGAATGAGAAGGTTGGCTCATGCTCTTACTCATGTGCATGCTCATAAGTTTGAACAAAAGCTCAATGCAAAACAAGCATTGTCACACTCGCGCAAATGTATTAGCGCGTGGAGAAAACATATGCGCATGCGTGGATGCACGCACACACAAATGGGCACTGGCGACAAATTTTGTGGACCAGATGGGACTCAGAGGTAGGCAGGTGTAAACAGACACAAGTACATTTACACCCTCCTGTTCATAGAAATGCATGGACCTTCCGATCAGGTCCTACTGAAAAACTTACAGGCAGACCTGATCAGACTGCCCGGGTGAAAGGGGCCTTGAGCTCATGGATTCTTTCAGTTATCTACTGTAAATTTAGTAACTCAGGAGAGAAAGCAGCAGCATGCAGCTGTTCATTACTATAGGCAGTTGAATTTGTGTATACACAACGCTTGCAAAAATTCACACATGGGTGTTAACACACAACCTCCCGAACACACAAAAGCCACATTTAGGGATGTACTCCCTTGTGAGTGCATGAATTTACACAACCACAGCATATACCCACATGCAGCCATTTATTGCTAAGAGTCGGTTCACACTAAGGCAGCACGACTTCCAGCGCGACTGCCTCAGACGACTTGAACACGACTGCAGCGGCAACTTGCAAAACGACTTCTATATAGAAGTCTATGCAAGTCGCCTCAAGTCGCCCCCAAAGTAGTACAGGAACCTTTTTCTAAGTCGGAGCGACTTGCGTCGCTCCGATTAGAACGGTTCCCATGTACAGAACGGGACGCTACTTGTCAGGCGGCTAAGTTGCCTGACAAGTCGTCCTAGTTTGAACCGACCCTTAGGGCAGCGTTATTCAACAGCTGGAAATAAAGTTGCAACTTACGTTGGGTGCCTGAAGGCAGCTGTGCACATGACCTTATTGTTTCAACTTTATTGGGAGAGTTACCTTGCCAGTGTTGTGCCCTCTGGGGAACATTAGAAGTCAGAACTTGGTCTAGTTCACTTTGTGAAACACCAGGCAGGTATAATTTAATATATAAAGTATCTCACAAAAGTGAGTACACTCCTCACATTTTTGTAAATATTTTATCTTTTCATGTGACAACACTGAAGAAATTACACTACAATGTAAAGTAGTGAGTGTACAGCTTGTATGACAGTGTAAATTTGCTGTCCCTTCAAAATAACTTAACACACAGCCAACAAAAGTGAGTACACTTCTAAGTGAAAATGTTCAAATTGGGCCCAATTAGCCATTTTCCCTCCCCAGTGTCATGTAACTCGTTAGTGTTACAAGGTCTCAGGTGTGAATGGGGAGCAGGTGTATTAAATTGGGTGTTATCGCTCTCACTCTCTCATACTGGTCACTGGAAGTTCAACATGGCACCTCATGGCAAAGAACTTTCTGAGGATCCGAAAAAAATAATTTTTGCTCTACATAAAAATGGCCTAGGCTATAATAAGATTGCCAAGACCCTGAAACTGAGCTGCAGAACGGTGACCAAGACCATACAGTGGTTTAACAGGACAGGTTCCACTCAGAACAGGCCTCGCCATGGTCGACCAAAGAAGTTGAGTACACGTGCTCATCATTATATCCAGAGGTTGTCTTTGGGAAATAGACGTATGAGTGCTGCCAGCATTGCTGCAGAGGTTGAAGGGGTGGAGGATACTGTAGTAAATGAGGAATGCTGCCACTTTAAGCCTAACTAATGAATAAACAGACAATTGCTGGTGGCCACTGCAACTGCGTGCTTCAGCTTTGGGAACCACAGCAGCATCAGCAGATGCCTTGACAAACCATGCTTTCTCATAAAGGGAACACTTGAAAACAGGCAAAGCAGTGAGTCCATCTGATTCAGGATTTGCATGGCTCGCCTACTTCAGCAAGCCAGTGGAGAGGATATGACATTGTATACACGATTGGATTTCATTGGATGATTTAATCCTGTGAGAGTTGATGCTTATTTGCCGAGCATGAGAATGTAAACCATGTTCTTCTTGGTAGTGCATTTCTAAAGGGCAGTGGAATCACTAAGTGCACGTGATGTGGTGGAAGATTTGGAGGACTACTAGTCCCATTCAACTGCAGTTTGAGACAATCTGGCCTTCCTATGGACTGTTTAATCACGGACTATCATTGTATCCACTATTAATTTAGTGACCATCACTTGTCACTGGGTGTCTGTTTGTTCATTAGTTAGGCTTTAGTGCCACTATTTACTTTAAGATTCAGGGTAAATACAGTAAATATATATATTTAATGCTTGTTTCTAGGCAGATATTAACATTCAATGGCTTTGATACTCTCTGAGTCACTCACCAGATTGTAATACTCCTCTTCTTTGAGGACTGGGGACATCAAGTGAGTGCAGTGCATCAAGGACCAGTTCCCAGAGGCTACTTCACCATGGCACTTTGTACTCAAGAATAAACATGCAGAGTAGTGCCAATATCATTATAGTTGCATCTCTGAGGACCACCCAGGCCAAAGAAAAGCTGAGACGTTAGAAGATCATGTGTGTCACTTACAGTACCTGGTCTAAGAAAATCCAGAAAAGGCAAGTATTTACCGGAAACGGTAATTAAAAAAAGAAAAAATACTGACAGGGGCCTCTGGGGAATGGGGGGGGGGGGCGGGTGACTGAGGGGGCATAGTCTGGAATTGTGCTGTAAGACGGGACTTATCTTAACACTTGTTCCAGGCCAATGACCTAAAATAGTAAAGACCTAGGATCAGCATTAAAGCCAGGAGAACAGCATAAAAAGTCAGCAGCAGAAGCCTCCATGTTTCTTTCAGGAAATGTCTACTTTAAAGAACAAAACTGTATTTAACAGGAAAGCAAACTGATGGCAGCAGAAAAGGGGGTTCCACATGCACAAAGAATGTATTTTTCTCCCATGTAAACAAGCGACTATCAACAAGATCACTAGTAAAAAAATGAACACATTTGATTGCAATGTCAATTATTTAAAAATGACCTTACGTGGAACAAGGTCTGCTGCGGCTGATGGAACTAAGTACAGAAGAATGAAGATTGCGCCGAGTCGAGGTACAGCACTGTTACCTGTAAGAATAATGTTGAAAAAATGCTGAGATTATCAGTAATTGTATACCTAATGTTTATCTAATGCGTCGCGTAAACATGATCATTTTCACTTTAATTGTTTTTTAGTTTTAGTTTTTTCATTTTTCGGGTCATTCATTTTGATCGAAATTCGTTATTTTTAATAAATTCGTAACTTCGGAATAATTAGTAATTTCGGAATTCGAAAATCCTAAAATTCGAAAATAATTACAAAAATCCTAAAATTCGAAAGAACAAAAACCCAAAAGTAAGAGCAAAAATCCGAAAATTCGAAAATCCAAAATAATAACTACCGTAACTATTAAATTATAGGTATTGGAATTTCCTTTCAAATTTGGCTGTTAGTCAACATAACAAGTACAAATTTATCCAAAGTTACAAATTATCCAAAATAATGAATGCAGCATCTAAACAAATGGAACAAAACTAATTAATAATAATAAATAATAATAATAATAATAAAACAATTTTTATTATTATTTTTATTATTTATTATTATTAATTCTTTATGTTCCATTCAATTAGATGCAGCATTCGTTATTTTGGATAATTTGTAACTTTGGATAAATTTGTATTCGTTACGTTCACTAACATCCAAATTTGAAGGGAAATGCCAATACCTATAATTTAATAGTTAGTAATAGTTATTATTAGTTAGTTATTTCGGATTCTCAATTTTTGGGTTTTTCGAATTTTTGGATTTTCGTTCTAATTTTTGGATTTTCGTTCTTTTGAATTTTCGGTTTTTCGCTTTTATTTTCGGATTTTAGAATTTCCGAATTTTCTAATTTTCGTTCTTATTTTTGGATTTTCTCATTTTCTAATTTCAGAATTTTCGCATTTCAGGATTTTCAAATTTCGGATTTTCGAACTTCATAATTTTCGAGTTTCAGAAAAAATTGTTAAACGGGTTTTCGTTAATTAAAAAATTTCCGAATCGACAAATTCGTTGAATTTAGTCCAAAAACGAATTCGGAACAAAACGAAATTGCACACGTCTAATGATCATGTGGCTCTACAGCCACCCAGACCCTTCTACAGGATAGCTCTGAGACAAACTCATGGGCCCCACTGCAGCCGTAAGCTTGTTTAACCTCATTAAAGGAATATTTAAAATGTTGCTCTAAAAAGATCCTGTTCCTGCTGAACTGTATTCTTTTTTCTTTTTTTTGCTTTGGGGCATGTCCCCTACGCTAGTTTTTAGCTGCCAGTGTCCTTTTTCTAATCAAGTTAGCAAATTATTTTTGAAAAAAGGCAGAAAAAAAAGACAAAATTTGGCCCCCGATGACTGCAATAGGGTTTGGTACTTTGTTCAGGGTTTGTGAACTTTATGCCAGGTTTGTCAAATATCCAGCGAACCAAACTTTGCCTGGCTTTCTCACCACTACTTGTTAAAATGTTTTAAATATCCTGCTCATAATTCTAATCATACGCTGACAATATAATAAATATGTGAATGTTCTTTTAGATTTGGGTTATTTTACCTTCATTTTTAAATATAATGATATTTTTAACAACTGTACTGAACTTTTCACATGCAAATGTATCCCTTGACAGCTAAAATCACAAATTCAAAAACTACAAAAGAATTGGGTCCATAAGTGGCGTAGAAAAAGCAAACACTAATTTGTTCATGACTGGCCAGCCCTGCAAATTCAGTCCAAGAGCTTCCTGTTTGGTGCTAAAAGAAGTCTTGAAGAACCCCAACATTTAACTGCGTGATCTGCTGGTAACTCTTGTAACAGTAGATGTCAAAGTACATGCATCTACAACCAGAGAGAGATTGCACCAATTTGACCTGCATAGGAGGTGTGCGAAAAAAAAAAGCCTTTGCTTACGAAGAAGAACATTAGAACCAGACTACAGTTTCTCATTGAACATATAAGTATTCAATGAGAAAGACCAGGCTTTCAGGAACAATATGCTATGAACTGATGAATAAGCATTGGAGTTGTTTGGTTTGTGATACATGTCTATTGCTACTGTGGGCAAAACCCCCATTTTAGTAGAAGAACATTATACCAACTATGAAGCATGGTGGTAGAAATGTTTTGGTTTGAGGTTTCTTTGCTGCTTTAGGGCCTGGGCAGCTTGCAGTCATTGAGTCAACTATGCATGCTACATAATATCATAGTGTGCTTAAAAAGAATGTGTGACTATCTGTCTGAAATTAATATTTCAACATAATAATTATCCGAAGAACACTGGCAAACTCACCAAGGAATGGCTCAAAAATAATAAAAGGGAGGTTATGGTTAAATCACATTGAAATGTTGTGGGGCATTTGAAATGGGTATTTCTTGCAAAGAAACTTACAGCAAATCAAGGAATTTTTTAAAGGAAGAATTGTAAAAAATTGAGTTGATGTCAGAGACTGGTGGAAGTTATAAAAAATGCCAAGAGGAAGATACTGAATGTCTGCTAAGGATGGCAATACCAGCTACCGTAAGGCCAAGAGTGCACTTCAACAGTACATCAATACATATATTGATAATTTTGTTAAATGATTAAAAAAGCACATTTGTGTTTGTTTTTTCAAGTATATCACTTCTATCTGTGGCACAGTTTGATTAAGGATCTAATGACTGTGTGCAGCAAAAATGACTATTTTTAATATTAATGCTATAAGCAGTTAATAATTAGGTTTTGTGTGCTGACCAGCTTGATTGAACTATGGGGAATATTTTCTACTGTTTTCTGCAGAAGTCCCTTTTATTTAGTTATTTCATTACCTGCTTTAATATTAGTGGAAAGTGGACATTTCTTAGAATTTCGGTTGGCGTTCAGATCTTGGTGGTCCTTATGTATTGCTTCATTATTAAACCAACGTGGGTTAGGAATAATGGTGCTTGGTAAAGGGTTTGGGAAGTTCAAATTTAAATCTAAAGAAAAAAAGCCAAAAAAAAAAAAAAGAAACATTAGAAATTCTAATTCTGCATCTCCAATGTATTGCTGAATAAAGACCTGTAGGGCTCTGAAGATATTAAAATGCATTGCCTACTAAGCTAGAGCATCTTATTTTACTACTTACATAATGTACTACAATAAGTCACTTGATTAGTCCCGGGGTTGTAATATAAAAAGAAGAAATTCCTCATTGACGCCTGGCACATATCAGGAGGTCTATCATAGATTGGATGGATTTCATAAGTACAGAAAAACCCAGTTCTCTGAATATGGTGTGAGCAACCCCTAATTTCTCCATAATGTCCACAACTACACAGGTGAATGAGGACTAGTTTTAAAGTGCTTTTACTGCATGTACAATTTAAGTAAATACTTTGTTATTTATAGTCTGGGCACAGGTTCACTTCCACACGTTCAGTACTGAAAGTGTGTATTCATATGGTTATTCATATGATTAATATGATCATCTGTAAAACACATTAATGCCCCGTACACACGGTCGGACATTGATCGGACATTCCGTCAACAAAATACTAGGATTTTTTCTGACGGATGTTGGCTCAAACTTGCCTTGCATACACATGGTCACACAAAGTTGTCGGAAGATCAAATCATTCTGAACGCGGTGACGTAAAACACGTATGTCGGGACTATAAACGGGGCAGTAGCCAATATCTTTCATCTCTTTATTTATTCTGAGCATGCATGGCACTTTGTGCGATGGATTTGTGTACACACGATTTTGTTGTCGGAAAATTTTATAGCCTGCTCTCAAACTTTGTGTGTCGGAAAATCCAATGGAAAATGTGTGATGGAGCCTACACATGGTCAGAATTTCCCACAACAAGGTCCTATCACACATTTTACGTCTGAAAATCGGACCGTGTGAACGGGGCATAAGAGTGTCAGACATCCAATTTATGATATTTGTCTCATCACTACATGGACCTTACTTTTTATTCAAAATGTATGTTGATCTAGGTAATGCCGTGGAACTGCAGTACACACACCATAAATTGCATTTTTCCCAGCAGCAGCAATTTAGCTTGTATTGTAATAAATCATATGGAGCCAGAGCATCAGTTAAAGTGTCATGAGAAAGTATGGGGGATGCTATTCCTGGGCCTCCTTTGAAAATGGTAGTTACTTGGCTGTGCCTGACTCCAGTACTTTTGAATTACAGAAAGATTTCATAATTCTTTTTATTGCATTTTGTGTCTCTAGTGGCCAGATTTCCCTCTCCCTTTTTTTCCAGACAGAAAGTCATGGGGAATCTCTCAAATTGGGACACAAACAAAAACCCATTTCTAGTATAGTGGTAAAAGGTTGGAAAGTCTGATAATGTTTTATTGCCGTCTATGCATTATTTGCTGCTGACAGCTATATTCCTATTTTTGGATGTCACATGGAAATGAAGTAGGCAAAGATCTCACCAATGGGGTCACAGACAGTGTTAAAAAAAAACTGACATAATTCTTATCACTCTATTAAAAACAAAAGAAAAAATAAGTTAGACTTTAATGTTATTAAGATGACCTTTCTATATCAATCTGCAAACACCTTTTTTGTTAAACTGATAAAAAAATTAAACTGTTATTGCCATGTAACCTGCTACTGTATATCCTCGATGTGTAGAGAAGATCCCAAAACATTTGAATTTTAAGGAAGTTTGCAAAAATCCTTCCAATATATGTAACGAACCAGGTTAAAAATGTGTTCTGTTTTTATTAAAAAAGTTGAGTTAAACTTGTTTCTATAAAATTTTTATTTTACCTATGGACAATAATACAGGGGGTATCCATGACATAGAATTGCTGGGCATTCAAGACAGGCAAATTTTATTCTTTGTAGAGTTCTCCTTTTATTATGCAATTTATATTTTTTATTGTTGGCTCGTATTAATTTATAGATATTAGACATTAATGCAGAAATACCTGTATGCACTTCTTTATAAGCATTCTATTAGTATATGATTTTTTGTATAGCATTTTATGAATATATAGTAAGTTTTGAACATACAGTATGTTTTGTATATTTTAGATTTATGTGTTGAAGGGGAAAGATATTATTTTCTTTTTTTTTAAAGATTAGGAGGGGGTTTTTTTGTGCTGTAAAACTTGATTTATGATATATTGATATCTGTTGAAATATACTCAATGTGAGTAAAGTAGGTTGAGGAATTAGAACTGCAGACCTATAAACAATTCCAATACTATTTAATTTTTACCTGATTTATAATAAGAGGAGTGTAGAACTGTATTAGGATTGCTTCTGATGTTGAGATTCTGGTAGTCCAAGTGTATTACATCATGGTTAAACTCAGGTGGTCTAGGAACAAGAGTTCCTGTGTTTTCTGAAAGAAAGTGAAAACATTATATATTTACTTAAAATATAAGATGATATACTGAAGTGTATAGTTTAGTAATGATCTACAGCAGTGGTCTCCAAACAGCAGTCCGGGGGATGGATGCAGCACTCTGATTGCTTTTATCTGGCCCTTAGGACACTATTTCATCTACTGACACTAGCAAAGGTTCTTGCCACTGACACCAATGATGTGGCACAATATCTACCAATGACAACAACAATGGGGCCCAATGACACCAAAGATTGGGCATTGTGTACTCCCATTGATGCCGGGATATTTTCCATTCCCAATGACCACAGTCCGGCCCTCCCTAAAGTCTGAATCACAGTGAACTGGCCTTTTGATTAGAAAGTTTGGAGACCCCTAATCTACAGGGTTCTGGGTGTGATACTGCTTTCTAAAAGTCACTGCCAAGTTCGAGAGACTGAATGAATATAGACGACACCTGCTTTATCTCTTGGGGCTCAGTGGATCTTAATTATAGCTACGCATGAGACTGGAGGACTGTATGTTGTATTCCCTCAAGTAAGTAAAGTATTGCAAGAGCTACAGTGGGTGCCGGCTATATTCATTCATTTACATGTGTTGGAGCCTTCCGTTGCACCACACTTGCAGACATGGATACCTGACACAGGTGAGCAGCAGCTTGTTGCATACTTGGATTTTAAGTGGGAGGGACTGCCTTTTATATAATCACCAGATCAGTCCCGAATTTGCAATAAGAAAAGCTGAAGCCCCTTTAAGTATGCTGGGCCCTTTAGGCTTCATGCACACTGGATGTCTTGCCAACTCTCCTAGACTCCTTTCCTCCTGGCAGCAGAGTTTTGGCAGAAAAACTTTTGATGCTTGTAAACTTACGTAACGTGTTTAGGCGCGTCAAGTGTTTGGATGTTAATTCAATTCATTTTCTGGAATAATAATTTGTTCTGACTATTGAAATCAATTAACTCTCAAGAGGTAAACTTACCTAGCACATAGGTGCATTTAGTAATCAAGTGTTTTTTCTGCCAAAACTTTGCTGCTCCTGGACACACTAGCTGTGAGGGTTTTATTTCTGCCCTTAAACTTGTCTAAACACATATTTTAGCTCGCAGGTTGTCATATTACAAATCTGATGCTAATTGAAGAATTATAGCAGACATGCCCTGACACAGGAAATGACTGCAATTTATGAGGTTGATTTATTAAAAGTAAAATGTTCACTAAGCTCAGGTTATGTAGTGAAAAAATGCTTTGCTAAAATTACCTAAACATGTGCAAAGTTAATAAAAAAACTGAAAAACTGAATACTGAAATCCTTGCAATTTTTGCAGCTAACTCAGAGAGGTGGTTATTTAGTTATTTATTTATTTATTTTTAAGTAAAGTTACAATTCATTATAAAATAATAATGAATGTCTTGAAGCAGAAATCTTTGTATAGAGGTAAACTTATGCCCCGTACACACGGTCGGACATTGATCGGACATTCCGACAACAAAATCCATGGATTTTTTCCGACGGATGTTGGCTCAAACTTGTCTTTCATACACACGGTCGCACAAAGTTGTCGGAAAATCTGATCGTTCTGAACATGGTGACGTAAAACACGTACGTCGGGACTATAAACGGGGCAGTAGACAATAGCTTTCGTCTCTTAATTTATTATGAGCATGCGTGGCACTTTGTGCGTCGGATTTGTGTACACACGATCAGGATTTCCGACAACGGATTTTGTTGTCGGAAAATTTTATAGCAAGCTCTCAAACTTTGTGTGTCGGAAATTCCTATGGAAAATGTGTGATGGAGCCCACACACGGTTGGAATTTCCGATAACAAGGTCCTATCACACATTTTCCATCGGAAAATCCGACCGTGTGTACAGGGCATTACTAGGTTTGATCCTTACAATACCAAGCCAATTCCAAATATAGGTAGAATTGGCAGTGTTGAGGTAGATAGAGTTGTTTGGTTTGTTACACACGTATACTGCTACTATTACCAAAGACAGCATTTCAGTAGAAGAACCTTGTACCAACTGTGAAGCATTGTGGTGGACATGTTATGGTTTATTTGCTGCTTTAAGCCTGACTTGCAGTCATCGAGTCGACTATGACTGCTACATCATATCAAGTGGGCTTAACGAGAATGTAAGTCTACCTGTCCAAAAGCTTTAGTTCTACAGGAAATGGATGTTTCAATATGATAACGATCTGAAGAACACTAGCAAATCCACCAAGGAATGTCTCAAAAAGAATAAAAGGTAGGTTATGGTTAATTTACAATGAAATGTTGTTGGTCATTTAAAGTGGACATTTCTTGCAAGGAAAGTTACAGGCATCTTGCACCTGAAGGAATTTTTCTTGAAGGAATAGTAAAAAATTGAGTTGATGCCAGAGACTGGTGGAAAGTTTTAAAAAATTCCAAGAGGAAGGCATGTCTGCTATGGAAGATAATACCAGCTTCCGTAAGGCCAAGGGTGTACGTCAACAGTACATCATTATATCTATTGATATTTTTGTTAAGTAAATGATTAAAAAGGCCCATTTTCTTTTATTTTTATTTAAGTACATCACTTCTATCTGTGGTACAGTTTGATTAAGGAGCTAATGTTTGCCTGGTCAAATATATTGAAAAAGTCAACAATTTCTATGGGATGTACTTACATTTTTACGTGACCGTGTGCAGCAAAAACTTCTGTTTTTAATATTAATATTATAAACAGTTTATAACTAGGTTTTCTGTGTTGACCAGCTTGATTGAATGTTGGCAAATATTTTTACTGCAAAAGTCCCTTTTATTCAATTATTTTATTACCTGCTTTAATAGTAGTGTAAGGTGGACATTTCTTAGAATTTCCATTGCCGTTCAGATCTTGGTGGTCCTCATATATTGCTTCCTTATTAAACCAACGTGGGTTAGGAAAAATGGTGCTTACAGGGTTTGGGAAGTTCAAATTGAAATCTAAAGAAACAAAAAATTTTAAATTCTAATTCTGCATCTCCAATTCATTGCTCAATAAAGACCTGTAGAGCTCTAAAGATATTAAAATGCTTTGCCAACTAAGCTAGAGAATCTTATTTTACTACTTACATGATGTACTACAGTAAATCACCTGATTAGTCCCAGAGTTGTAATATAAAAAGAAGAAATTCCCCATTGTCACCTGGCAGATATCAGGAGGGAATTCACAAGGGGTTACACTTGCTTTCCTAAATTGAACCTGTGCTCAGAATATATAGTAAAGGCTTATTTACATTTGTGGCCAGGGGGACAGTAAAAACAGGCAGTGGAGCCACATTTTTGCTGCCTTTCATGCTGCAAAGGCAGCCAGACAAGTTTGTATTCATGCCACAGTGATACTTTGCAATGTCTGTGGCTGTCGCCCATGCTCAGTGGCAGTACTTCCTACCAAACATGAAGGGGTATGTAATTACTATTTACAAACACTATACTTTTTATTGAATGTCAGGTAAGCATATATTATATGCCACCCTTGCCATTCTCTTGGCAGATATGTATGTCCCCACTGATATTTGAGCTGCACTGTGGCTGTGTCTAGGTCCCCCACCCTGCATCCCATTGTGAGTGAGTCGTTTTTGATGAAATACATTTTGTATATAAGGGATCATTTATGTGCAAAAATATATTCTAATATGCATATGTTCTTATTTGATTAGATTGATTAAAATTTCCTGAAGAAGCAACTAAGTCGTGAACCATGTAGAGCGGAACAGTGAAATGTTCACTGAGGACAAGTAAAACCCCAATACCTGGAGGATATGTGAACATTCTGGTGTATACCATCTCATGTACATGGTTTTTATAGATGCAGTATTGTTCTCTTGAAGGCCTTTACACTTTGTCTATAAATCATATAATTTTGACAGAATATGTTTTTTTATTTAACTGCTATATTGTTATAAAAAAACTTTGTAATGCAGGTCAATAAAATGTCTTTGATTTATAGACAAAGTGTAAACCCCTTCAAGAGAACAATACTGCATCTATAAAAACCATGTACATGAGATGGCATACACCAGAATGTTCACATATCCTCCAGGTATTGGGATTTTACTTGTCCTCAGTGAACATTTTACTGTTCCGCTCTACATGGTTCACGACTTAGTTGCTTCTTCAGGAGATTTTAATCAATCTAATCAAATAAGAACATATGCATATTAGAATATATTTTTGCACATAAATGATCTCTTATATACAAAATGTATTTCATCAAAAACGACTCACTCACAATGGGATACAGGGTGGGGGACCTAGACACAGCCACAGTGCAGCTCAAATATCAGTGGGGATATATATATATATACACCTTTAATGTCCATGATTTCTCAAATTTTCAATATTATGTAGCAAATTTAGAATGTGGCACGATTAATACGTAGGTACCCATGGGCCCCAAATGGGTACTAAATATATTCATGTAAACTAGTGTACATGTAGCCTAAAAGAGCTTTAAAACAAGTGTAGCGCCCCCCCCCCCCCATTCAGGCGGGTGCTTAATGTGTTTCTGTAATTAGTGATAGGTAAATTTGGCCAAGGCTTTGCTTTTTTTCCTTAGGCCTTATTGTTTATGTGAGGGTGTGAGTGATAGAATAGAGGGGGGTGTGGCCACCTACACTCTGGCTCAAGGAAGTCCCCTCATCCTTCCAGTGAAATTGTATTGGAAGGGAGGCAGGATTTGGGACCTGAGTGGCAGGCAGCTTATGTGGAGAACTCTGGACCAATCATTAAATTGTATTGGCAGGCGCGGGACTTGTATATAAGCTGGGGTCACACACTTCCTGGGAGGAGTTTTTGGAGGAGTTTGTGAGGAGTTGGAACCATGTAAGAGTCCAGCAGGAGGAGGCCTGAAGGCCTGGGTGGTTCAGAGACCCCAGTGCTGGATGGCAGGAGGAGTTTGGGAGTCTGAAGGAGGAGGCTTGAAGGCCTGGGTGGTTCAGAGACCCCAGTGCTGGATAGGAGGAAGAGAAATTGCCATGTAGACCAGAGGAGAAACTGAGCGCCCCAGCCGGGGGTGTGCCAGACTACCATGAGGAGGAGGTAGTAGGAGCAAAGTGGACAGAGGAAACTGGGAATTGACTTTCTGTGAGTAACATGGACTGTTGATTGGGAGTTAGCAAAGGGAGTGCAACCCAGTAGTGCTTATCCGTAAACTTGCTATGTGTCCAAGGACCTAGTAAGAGACACTTATCCAGAACTGACAGGTATTGGTTACAAGAGTCCAGAATTAGGTGGTGGAGGCCTGGGACTTTGGAATCTTTTATCCACAGCATTATTCAGAGTGATGCTGGTCAGTTCACAAAAGGCGGAGTACATACGATCAAGGACAGGAACCAGAATTTATAGAGGCATCTCATATCCTCTATTTATTTGTTATATCAACCAGAGTTCAAGAATAAAGTTAAAGTTCTTTATAAATAATAAAGTCTGTCTGGTGTTTTGAAGATGCATGGGAAGGAAGATCGAGGGTCATTGACATAAAGGTAATGAACAACTTTGGAGCTCCCAAGGGAGTAGTGCGCTACACAAGTCATCCCCATGTGCCCTTGCAGAGACCTGTGTTTTACAGGTACATAAAAATGCAATTCTCTAAATATGATGTGAGCAACCCCTAATTTCTTCATAATGCCCATAGCTACACAGGTGAATGAGGGCTAGTTTCAAAGTGCTTTTACTGCATATACAATTTATGTAAATACTTTGTTATTTATAGTCTGGTCACAGGTTCACTTTCACACATTCCATAGTGAAAGTGCTTATTCATATGGTTATTGTATATGAATAATATGATCGTCTGTAAAACATCAAGACAGCATGAGTGTCAGACATCCAATTTACAATATTTGTGACATGACTACATGGACATTATTATTTAATTCATATTGTATGTTGGTCCGGGTAATGCTGTGGAACTGCAACACACAAACACCATGAACTGGATTTTTCCCAGTGGCAGCAGTCATTTAGCTTGCATTGTAATAAAACATATGGAGCCAGAGCATCATGAGAAAAGTATGGGGGATGATATTCCTGGGCCTCTTTTGAAAAAAGTAGTTACCGGCTGTGCCTGGCTCCAGTACATTTGAATCACAGTAACCAAGACAAAGCGCAATGTTGATGAGTGTCAAAAAGATGTAATAATTATTTTTATTGCTTTCTTTGACTCTAGTGGCAAGATGTCTTCCTCACTTCTTTTCAGGACAGGAGGTGATGGAAAATCTCTCAAATTGGGACACAAATGAAAACCCATTTCTAGTAAAGTGGGAAAAGGTTAGCAAGTCTGATGATGTTTTATTGCTGTCTATGGATTCATGGGACGGTGACAACTGCACCCCTTATTTCTTGGGTGTCACATGGAAGTGAAATAGGGGAAATCTCACCAATGGGGTCATTGACAACAATAAAAAACCTGACTTAACTCTTATCACTCTATGAAAAACAAAGCAATAAATGAGTTAGATTTTAATGTTATTAAGATGACCTTTCTATATCAAGCTGCAACCACCTTTTTTGCTAAACTGATGAAAAATGTAAATGTTATTTCCATGTATCCTGCTATATCCTCACTGTGTACAGAAGATCCCAAAACATGTGTATTTCTTGGACGTTTGCAAAAATCCTTGCAATATATGTAACTGACCAGGGTAGAAATGTTTTCTGCTTTTATAAAAAAAATGGAGTTAAACCTGCTTCTATACAATTATTATTTTACCTATGGACAATTAATACAAGGAGTATCCATTGCACAGAGTATGCAAAGCATGCTGGGCATTCAAGACAGACACAATTTATGATTGTTCTATTTACAGTTCCCCTTTTATTATGTAACTTATTTTTTTTATAGTTGGCTCATATTAATATATAGATTTACTGTTTATATCAGACATTAAATTAGAAATAACTGTATGTGCTTTTTAGATGCGTTCTATTTTTATATGAACTGTTGTATATTTTTTCATGAATATATAGTATGTGTTGAGGGGGGAAGAATTAATTTTTTTTTTAAATAAGATTAGGAGAGGTTTCTTTTTGTGCTGTAAAACTTGTTTTATGATACATTGATATCTGTTAAAATATACTCAATGTGAGTAGAGTAGGTTGAGGAATTAGGAACACAAATCTATAAACAATTCCAATACTATTTAATCTTACTAGTATTTACTACTACTTTTACCTGATTTATAATAAAAGGAGTGTAGAACTGTATTAGGAATGCTGCTAATGTTCAGATTCCGGCAGTCCAAGTGTATTGCACCATGGTTAAACTCAAGTAATCCAGGAATAAGAGTTCTTGTGTCTTCTGCAAGAAAGTTACAACATTATGTATTTATTTTAAATCTAAAACTATATACTGAAATGTACAGTTTAGTAATGATTTACAGGCAGTAGCAAAACTACCAGGGTCGCAAAGGTCACACTTGCGACTGGGCCCTCAAGTTTCGCTACTGTGGGAGGCCTTACCCGCCCCAACAGCCTGGACTGTGGCTCCCCAGCGGCTGCAGGGCTCTGAGCTGCAAGCCTCACTCTCACAGCTCAGAGCCAGTGCTGACAGTTCCCTCCCCCTCCATGGACTTAAGAGAAGAGAGCTGATCAGCTTCTCCTCCTTGCACCCTCTCTTCCTGCGTCTACCCCACCCACACTCCCCGGCAATGTTGTGCCCCAGAGAAGAGGAAGTGTGGGCGTGAAGTTCCAAGTGCAGCTAATAGATGAGGAAAGGTGCAGCCTGCATCTATCCATTCATGAGTAAAGTGTTCCCCCTCCCTCCCTTCTGTCTACTGCCTTCAGTTAGTACACTAATTTAAGAGGTACTCAGATATAAGAAGTATTTGTGGATGCAAGAGGGGCTTTGGTGAGCAGAGACCCCCTTACATCAGAGTTCCCCTTTGCACCAAAGTCCATAGCGTGTCCCTTTACATCAGACCACCCCCCCTTAAATCTGGGTTCCCCTTTACAAAAGACCTCTTCCCCACTTCCACTTTAGGCTATCAAAAATGTAATTAGGGACAGTTGGGAATTATGGCATCCATTCCATCACTGGGATGAGTTGACTAAAGAAGGAAGGATGTTTAATGAGCCAGTAAATGTGGCAAAGCTGTATCTACTTTGAACACCCAATCATGTGCAAGGTAAATAGAAAAAACAGGATGTTGGTTGACCTATTCACCTTATTGACTAAGATCACAGAATCTTTATTTAGCAAAGTAAACTTTAATTTTTCTAAATCGTCTACTTTATAAGTAAAACAACTCTACTGTGTATAGCAGGGGCAGACTGACAACTCATGGGGCCCCCGGGCAATAGGAGATTATGGGGCCCCCAGGCAATCAGAGATTATGGGGCCACACAGTATACACACACACAGTATACAATCACACAGTATACACATACATGTACACACAGTATGCACAGACATGTTTCTATTGGCTGAGAAGGTACTGGAGAGGTGGGGCAGCTATAATCTCAGGATTTTTAGACCAAAAGGATGTTGGTAAGGGACATTTCAGAGACAGATGTAAAAAAAACACAGATTTTTACATACTGTTCCTGGTTTTACTGAGGCGGGCAACCCTGATGTGGCCCCCTAGTGGCCCAGGGCCCTCGGGGAGTGCCGGAGTGGCTCAATGGTCTTTCCTCCCCTGGCGTACAGAACACCTCCTGTTTCCTGCACATAGTTTAGCTCATGGGTTGTCAGATTACAAAACCGATACTAATTGGAGAATTATAGCAGACATGCCCTGACACAGGAACTGACTGCAATCTATGAGGTTGATTTATTAAAGGTAAAATGTTCACTTAGTTTAGGAAATATGTTGAAAATTTACTTTTCAAAAATTACCAAATCATGTGCAAAGAAAATATTTTTTTATTTTTTTTGCTTGCACATGACTGGATAATGAAAGCAACCAGAGCTTCATCTCACCTTACTAAGCTAAGGGAAAATTCCCTTGTATATTGTTTTTAAATCAACCCCTGCATGTCAGGCTCGATAGTTCAGCAATGGGGCACAAGCAAATCAAATTGATGGGGCTCACTGAAATCCTTGCAATTTATGCAGCTAACTTAGAGGGCTGTTATTTATTTTTTTATTTATTTTAAAATGAAGTTACAATTTATTATAAAATAGTCTTGAATAGAAAATATTTGTATTGTGTATACCAGGCTCAATCTTTACAATACCAAGCCTATTCCAAATATAGGTAGACTGGGCAGTGTTGAGCTACCTTGGATGGAATAACTAACATTTCTAACTATCATAAGCTCATAATATTGCACCCAATGAGTTTCCATTTTTTGAATTTCTCTAAAGGGGCAATGCTTTCTTTTCCTACAGAGAAGAGGGAAGAAGTATTTTGCTAAGCCTGTGCATGCAACACTTGGTGACAGAGTTGTAGACTGACTAGTGTTGGAGAATGAGCAGAAATTCTCAATCCCCATTGCTTTCAGTGAGACACCTACTGGTCTGTGGCCATCCTGACCTGACTTTTGAAAAAAAAATATCGATATTCATTTTCATTTGTAATAACTTTTCAAAAGAACAAATGTAATCATTTAGAATTTGGATGAAAGGTTTAGCCTTTCATAGCCTTTCACACCCTATTTGTCATGAAAAAACCCTTGAAACAATTTTCAGGTCTCAGGAAACTCCTGCTAAAAATTATTATAGCCACTGCTAATGTTACATTTGTGTGATCAGTAAGTTGTAGAATCTTTAAATAAAAGAATAAAAAATGTAATATTTCTAGAGCATTTGACACACAGGAGAGCTAATTATTAACACCACCAGCAGTATACTAAAAATATATTCTGGCCAGAAATAACCTGAGTCACTAAATTGGGTCAGGATTATTAGAGGCAAGAGCTAGATGACTCATCTTGGCAGTTCTCTGGTACCTCCCCCTCATATCTGGAAGGTTGGAGAACCTTCTAGAATTAGAGGGCGGGGATTGGGAGGAGCTGCCATGCATATTTATGAGGCCTCAGCCAATCCCCAGTGGTGGGCTGTCAGGGGACTGAGATAACCTCATAAATAGACATGGGCCATGCCAGCAAGGGGCAGCTGGGTGGAAGATGGAGATACAGTGTTGAGGAGGCTGTCAGTGGCCCTGAGGTCTGGGGGAACATGGGACCAGTGGCCACAAGGGGAGGCAGAAGGAAAAATCACATATTGTTTCACTCCATATGTGCTGCTATCAAGGGACTGTGAGTTCCTGCTTGTAATGGGCTGTTTCTAAACTGACAAGGAGTCCTGTATGCAGGAGGAAGAAGTTTAACCACTTCAATACCAGGCACTTTCGATCCTTCCTGTCCTGGACAATTTTGAGCATTCAGTGCTGTCGCACTTTGATTGACAATTGCGCAGTCAGGCAACACTGTACCCAAACTACATTTTTATCATGTTCTTCCCACAAATAGAGCTTTCTTTTGGTGGTATTTGATCACCTCTGCGGTTTTTATTTTTTGCTAAACAAGCTAAAAAAGACCGACATTTAAGAAAAAAAAAAAAGTTTTTCTTCATTTCTGTTATAAAATGTTGTTTTCTCCTTCACTGATGGGCACTGATGAGGCGGCACCAATGGGCACTGATGAGTTGGCACTGATAAGGTGGCACTGATGGGCACTGATATGTAGACTTGATGGGCACTGATAGGCAGCACTGATATGCAGCACTGATGGGCACTGATAGGTGGCACTGATATGCAGCGCTGATGGGCACTGACAGGCTGCACTGATGGGCACTGACAGGCGGCACTGACAGGCGGCACTGATTGGCACTGACAGGTGGAATTGATGGACACTAATAGATGGCACTGATGGGCAGCACTGATTGGGTAGGTACTGACAGGTGTTAATGCTGGACACTGATTGGCACTGTGATGGACACTGATTGGCACTATGGTGGGCACTGATTTGCACTGTGGTGGGCACTGATTGGCACTTTATTGGGCAATGACAGGGGGTTATGATGGGGCACTGACTGGGCACCGGTTGGCAGCTGATGGGTACATTTGATGGGGGCTGTGATGATAATCAATGTGCTGATTATCAGCACAGACCCCCTCTCTGACAGGGAGAGCCGCCGATCGGCTCTCCCTGTCAGCGTGAACCGAGGAATGCAGTTTACTGGCACTTCCTGGTTCACGCGATGATCAGCTGTGATTGGTCACAGCTGATCATGTGGAAGGAAGCCTCTATGAGAGGCTTCTTACCACGATCGGAGATGCGGTGTGTCAGAATGACATGCCACACTCCAGATCGGCGTGCACCAGCATGTTATCCTGCTGGACGTCATATGATGCCCTGTCAGGATAACAGAAGCACTTCCCGGGCCATCAATCTGCAAGTCGGGAAGTGGTTAAGAAGTTGTACATAGGTACAAGTTTGTCCCTGTAATTCTTGTTACAGTCAAGTAGGTATCTCATAACCCCCCTACCACCATCCAGGTTGTTAAGCCCCTAATAAAACAACAGAGGCAAAGCTACAGACTGTTTTCTGACTATTGTGTGCCTGTGAAGATTCAGTGTGCCTGGCTGTGCAGAAGTAGGGTATCCCAGTGCATCGCCAGCTCCTACCAGGGGTGGGCTACAATGGTAAGATAGTGAAAATTGTGGTGTCTCCCAACATTGGTTGTCAGTGTAGGACTGATCCCACTTTATAACCCCCACCCAGAGCTCCTCCCTTTACGATTATGTTGCATGCCCTCCCTTGCTCTTACCACTCAACCCTGCTCTACTCTCTCACTACTTTGCCTGCACAGCCCTGCTCCACACACATTTTCCCTACTTTCTTACCACATGACTTCAAATTGGGAGGGCCTGCCTTTAATATAATCACATGGTTTATATAAATGTAAGTCTTTCAGATGTGGTGACTTATTGTACTTACTTGGTATTGGGTCTTTTGGCTGCTCGTTAGGCAACAAATACTTCTGAATGCTGACTAGTTGACACAATTCTTTAGGGCTCAGTGTTTTATCCACATGATAGTTCAAGACAGAAGTATTGATAA
The DNA here is from genome assembly GCF_042186555.1 of Aquarana catesbeiana. Taxonomy (NCBI): domain Eukaryota; kingdom Metazoa; phylum Chordata; class Amphibia; order Anura; family Ranidae; genus Aquarana; species Aquarana catesbeiana. Next base: position 39,744,667 of record NC_133332.1, read on the forward strand.
CTGAAGAAAAGAAAAACAACTGGTAAGATAACATCTTCATATTGAATGATTATCACATATTTAACATAACAACACCTTCACACTTTGGGATGGGTAAAACATAATAAAAGGGCTAACATTTTTACTTCCTCCTAAAGAAAAGCCTGAGGGCTTCCACCAATGTAGCATATTGGACAGTATAAGACCTAGAGCATTTGGTAATGTATCCTCTGTTAAAGGAGGGAGGTTGGAGAGCAGATTGACTAACCTCACCCTTCAGCGGTGATCGTTTAGCTAAATGTGTAGACTTTCCTAGACCTATGGATACATGACCACGGCTTAAAGCAAAACTTTGAAAAAAGCTCCAAAAAGGCCCTGCAAAAGAAGAGATATTATACTTAGCTTTTAGCTACCTATGCTTCCTATCTTGATACTCTTCAAAAGCTACAGTGGCTGATTATCTTCTGGGTATATTGGATGCTTGCTGAACGCTAAGTTTTATTCTTCTGGTATCTACATCACTACTGTGTCCTGTAATGAAGTAGAAGCTGGCTGGTAGAATCAGAGATTTCAGGGGGGGACCATGCATCCAACATACCTATAAGTGTGTCAAATGCAGAGGACCCTCTAGGAGCATTACTCTTGCATCTTGAAGACAGGAAGTACGAGGGCCAGAGAGGTAAGTACAATACCTTTTATTGGAATTTTGCTTTGCAAAGACAGTAGGGGGTATTTACTAAAACTAGAGAGTAAAAAATCTGGTGCAGCTCTGAAATAGAAACCAATCAGCTTCCATGTTTTATAACCAAAGCTTAATTGAACATGCTGAAGTTAGAAGCTGATTGGCTACCATGCACAGCTTCACCAGATTGTGTACCAGTTGTAATAAATATCCCCCATTGTCACTTTAAGGAAACTGGCAGAAGAATTTCACAAACCCAGCTAGAGATGGAATACAAAACCATTCTGGGTTTTCAGAGCCACTCAGCAGGCATGTTGCATTCTATGGAAGGCCAAATTCAACATATTAACGCGTCAATACTCGCGGTAGATCTAGTCAGTCTTTTAAAATGCCTCACAAATTATAACCCCCTTGGATTTCCATCTTCCAGATATTTCCATCCAGGTCTATCTTGCTCATGCCCAACCTTCATGCTCCCTTTCCCAACACCTGCAGAAAGAGCAAAAGCAGCCTAAAAACAGTCATTTACCGTCGTTATAACTATAAGTTTCCATTTGGTAATTGATATCAAAGGGAGTAAAATCTATGAAAGAAAAAGAATACAGATAAAATAGTACAAGGTGGTGATTTACATTTTTTCATTTTTTTTTAGCTCTACATGAATGAGTAGGCTCTCTTTTTTTGCTATCTAATGTGGAAAAATGGCAAGAGACTCTGTATGTCCTGCCATAAACATCTTTACCTTCTGGCTATAAATTTGTTCTTAATTGTACCTTAACTGCCATGAATTCCCACTACAGTGTACTATCTCAGCAGATCCAGTGCACATGTGTGGGAGTTACGCCATCAGTGACAATTTAATGGCTAAGGATGGAGAACTAAGGAAAACAGGTGTATAGGCGCTGCAACGTTCCCACATAAAGCTCTGCCTGGTGCTCAGACCTTGAGGCTGCTGACACCTTCAATGTACCAGAGTAAGGCTGCTTTCACACTGGGGCGCGGGCAGCGTCGGCGGTAAAGCGCCGCTATTTTTAACTGAGCTTTACCGTCATTTTTGCAGAGGTATTCGGCTGCTAGCGGGGCGCTTTTATCCCCCGTTAATGGCCAAAAAAGGGTTAAAACCACCCGTAAAACGCCGCTGCAGTGGCGATTTGCCAGTGGTTCGGCCACGGTGCTCATTCATTTCAATGGGCAAGAGCGGTGGAGGAGCGGTGTACACACCGCTCCTTCACCGCTCCAAAGATGCTGCTTGCAGGACATTTTTTTAACGTCCTGCCAGTGCACGCGCTCCTGTGTGAAAGCCCTCGGGCTTTCACACTGGAGTAGATGGAGCCACTCTTTCAGGGCGCTTTGCAGGCGCTATTTTTAGCGTTATTGTGCCTGCAAAGTGCCTCAGTGTGAAAGGGGTCTTAGGAAAGTGATGGTCGGCGCTCAGGATGATATCCAAAATGGTATTTCTTTATTTAGTACATGTTCAAAGCTGTAAAACATCCTACGCATTTCATCCTACGCATTTCAGACGTTAGTCCTTAGCCATGACTAAGGACTAACATCCGAAATGCGTAGGCTGTTTTACAGCTTTGTACATGTACTAAATAAAGAAATACCATTTTGGATGTCATCCTGAGTGCCAACCATCGCTTTCCTTACTCAAGGATGGAGAACTCTGGGCTTGGAAGAAGACCAGAGGAAGATGGTGCAACAGAACAACAAAGGGAAATAGGGATGAACCGATGGTTCGGACCTAACCTAGGCTGTTTGTGCATTTGGATGTATTTGAACTTTAGCCCAACTAGCTCAACTGGCTATTTGGCATCAGTTATAGAAGCGGTCATTTTTTTTTTAAATTTTTTTTTTGTCGGTAGGTGTTGGTCATCAGGATTAATGATGGATTTACAACAAAGAACATTTTTGTTTTGTTTTTTTTTGAAGAGGACTTGTCAAACATTTGGGTGTCTTTATTTCTAAGTTACAAGTTTAGCAATGTGACACCTCCCCCTGTTGAGGGAACAAGGCCTAGTATGGTTCAGGAGGGGGGTACTTGCTCAATCCCCCTTCTTTTCTGGCCAGCCAGGCAGCATGCTCAGATGTAGGCCTGATTCACACTTATGCAGGTTGCAGTTTGCATTGAAGTCCATGGAACCAAAAACCAGAAAAAAGTCCATGGCCCTTTCCATAAAATGCACAGATGTATAAGTGACCCATAGGAAACCATGTTAAATGGACTGTAGTGTGCTTCTGAAAAACTGAAAACGTACTAAAAGGCATAGGTGTGAACCAGGCCTAAGAGGGTCTGGTCTGGATTTTTAGGGTAAAGTTGTGTTTTTATTTTTTTTTGTTGTTGTTGCATGGAGTCCCCCTTGACATCTGTACTAGACAAAACTGGCCTCAGACAGTTTTTGAGATGTCGTGCAATCAGCATTTGCATGCATGCATAACCCCTTGAAAATGGCTTCTGAGGTGGTACACCACACATCCAAGGGGGCAGTTTGCGAGATGCCGTATATGTGCTTGCATGCCGCTTGAGTTTTTGTCAGAAAACTGGCAGACCCGCAGTGTGTGTGCACATACATGGTGTCAAGTATCATTGTCCAGATAAACGCTATCTGTACCTGGAGGAGTCCATGTCATTCTGCGATTTGCAACGTGTAAAATGACCTTCAGATGAACCTCAGGATTTTCCGGATATCGTCCGCCTAAGTCTATTTCGTCTTTCAAAACCTCCATGGATGCAATGTACCAACTTCCACCACTTTTGACTCTCTTGGGAGGTGGCTCATGGGCATCCCAAGGCAATCCCAATCTGTTGGCACCTTGATAGAAGGCATCATGATTCTCTATTTGAAGAAAGATACTGTAGTGGACTAAAGCATAAAAATAAAACATAAAAGAAAAGAAAAAAGAGATTATGAACTTTCAATATAGAATGATTAAAAAAAGAATCATGATTTAAAACTGAACTACAATCAAACAGATAAATTCAAAGTTGGGATTTCTATTTAGTTACATCTAGCTCTGAGTGACCTGACCTTCTCTGCTGTAGTTAGTATCTCCTTGCTTACACCTCCCACTTGCTAGGCAGAGTTCCTGATCATGTGACTGCTGTGATTGGTTGTCACCCCTTTCCACTGGCTCCTGATCATTAACAGAGACTGGGAGCTGTCATTGACAGGGTCAGTGCACTAGGAGCATACAATGAGCACATAATAGCAGTAGACCATGGTGTGATAAGGTTCACCAGCTCTGCTACTGCACATATGCAAGAGGATGCACAACACAGCTAGGTCTCCTCTCTGCCACAGCCTGTGATTGGATAGTGAAGAAACAGCAACACACTGATGAGGTCATCTACCTCATTTTTCCTCCTATCAGCATGTTCCCTGTCACTACATATGAAAGCGCACACCTGATTAGCTGAGAGTGCTGCCCTGCATGTCCATGGCATCAGTTTGAGATACTGCTAAGCAGGGGCGTTGCTAGGGGGTGGCTATTGGGGCTATAGCCCCAAATCTAGGGCCCATAGCCCCGAGTCTCTTTCCGCAGGGTCCCTCCCTAACCAGCGAGTTGCGGCTGCTGCGGCAGGTGGGCTGGCTGCATGAGAGAGGCGGAGGAGAGGAAAGAAGTGAGCTCTTCACAGCCGGGCCTCTTCAATTTTTGAGTGAGGTGCGGTGAGCAGCAGAGAGATGACATAATCTCTCACTGTCCGCCACAAATCGGCGCTCTTCCGCCCTCACAGCGTGGTCATCGTGGAGCTCAACTTTGCAGCCAAACCCCCTTGCTTCAATGTCGGAGGTGCGGTGGGGAGAAGTGAGATGACATCATCTCTCACTGCCAGCCCTGCATCACCGCTCTCCTGCTCTCACTAAAGTAAGTGACAATCTGCAAATGGAGGCAGGAGACGTGGCAAGTGACAATCCACCTCTAGTGGCAGGCGATATGGCAAGTGACAATCCACATCTAGTGGCAGGTGACGGTGGCAAGTAAGACGCTGCATCTGGTGAAGGAGATATGGCAAGTGACACGCCCAGGGCTCCCACTGATTCTGCAGTATGGTGAGTTGAACCACTTCATTATATATTAGAATGTAACAATAGAAATAATGCACTTCAATCACCCTGACACCATATCAACTATTATGCCATGATGATTGAAGCGCCAACACCAGCCATCGCCCCTGAAAAATTGCTTACCACTGGTCCCCCCCCCCCCCCCGGCGGGCATGCAAAAAGGTTGGTGATCGCTGCTAAGGGCTCTAGCCCCAGACCTTTTGCAGACCTAGCAACTCCCCTGCTGCTAAGGTAATTTAGAATTCGCTGACAGGTTCATTAGACATGTAGTTGACCTTCTTATGACTTGCGTTTGACCTGCTTCAAGTCGGTTATACATTCTAATATCTTGTATTGAACTGCAAAATCCACTTGATGCACACAGACCCTTAATTTGTTTTATAGTCAAAGTGGTTGTAAAGCCTAAAGGCCTTATCTGCATTAAGATAAAAAAACCTTTTATGTTCAGCTCCCCCCCAAATACTTACCTGAGTCAGATGTCGGTCCAGCACAGTGCACAAGAGCATCGGTGCAGCTCTATCTCTCCCATCTCATTTGCTCCCACCGCTGTCAATCATATCCAATAATAAGGGAGCAGGGGGCGAGGCCGAGCCACACTATGTGTGGTTAGATCGAGCTACTTGCTGGGGGGATTATTGAAGGGAGGAGGAGCAAGGAGTGACAGCGGCGGACCCCAGATGAAGGGCTGCTTCATGGTTTGTAGGGCTGCACAGCAGGTTTGCTTATGTGCAAGACTGTCATGCCCCGTACACACGGTCGGACTTTGTTCGGACATTCCGACAACAAAATCCTAGGATTTTTTCCGACGGATGTTGGCTCAAACTTGTTTTGCCTACACACGGTCGCACAAAGTTGTCGGAAAATCCGATCGTTCTAAACGCGGTGACGTAAAACACGTACGTCGGGACTATAAACGGGGCAGTGGCCAATAGCTTTCATCTCTTTATTTATTCTGAGCATGCGTGGCACTTTGTCCGTCGGATTTGTGTACACACGATCGGAATTTCCGACAACGGATTTTGTTGTCGGAAAATTTTATCTCCTGCTCTCCAACTTTGTGTGTCGGAAAATCCGATGGAAAATGTCCGATGGAGCCCACACACGGTCGGAAAATCCGACCGTGTGTACGGGGCATTAGTCTGCTCAGACGGACTGATAGCAATACATTTGAAAGGGCAGTTGATGCTTGGAATAGACATTCGGCAGAGCAGAGGTAGTGAGTCAGTCAACAATAAGTGGCTTCAAACATGCTTGAGGCAAACATACTGTAGATCTATACTCAGACAAAAAAAGAAAAAAGAAAAAATACCAAATAATAAAACCCCAAAAATCAAAAACAAAAACGAACAAAAAAAATAAATACAAAAACATGTATATATTTATAAAAAATAAATAAATGGGCAGACTCGATGAACCACTTGGTCTATTTCTACTGTCACTTTTCTACGTTTCTTTGTTTTTATACTCTATGAGAATACCTGCTTTCTCTCAGCATTTATTTAGCAGGTACGTTGTCTGAATTTCATGCTACACAGCAGGGTTGCCAACCTCCAGCAGTATTTTTTTTTGAAAAAACATGGGAAATTTACTGGCGGAGCACATTTTTTACTGGAAACTAGGGATGAGCTTTGAGTTCGAGTCGAACTCACGTTCGACTCGAACATCGGCTGTTCGGCTGTTCACCGAACAGCGAACAATTTCCGCAGAACACCCTTTAAAAGTCTATGGGAGAAATCAAAAGTGCTAATTTTAAAGGCTTATATGCATGGTATTGTCATAAAAAGTGTTTGGGGACCTGGGTCCTGCCCCAGGGGACATGGATCAATGCAAAAAAAAGTTTTAAAAACGGCTGTTTTTTCAGGAGCAGTGATTTTAATAATGCTTAAAGTGAAACAATAAAAGTGTAATATCCCTTTAAATTTCGTACCTGGGGGATGTCTATAGTATGCCTGTAAAGGGGCGCATGTTTCCCGTGTTTAGAACAGTCTGACAGCAAAATGACATTTCAAAGGAAAAAAAGTCATTTAAAACTACTCGCAGCTATTAATGAATTGCCGGTCCGATAAAAAAGTTCATTGATAAAAACGGCATGGAAATTCCCCACAGGGGAACCCTGAACCAGAATTTTTTAAAAAATGACGTGGGGGGCCCCCCTAAATTCCAAACCAGGCCCTTCAGGTCTGGTATGGATATTAAGGGGAACCCCGGCCAAAATTTTTTTTTAAAAATGGCGTGGGGTTCCCTCTTAAAATCTATAGCAGACCCTTCAGGTCTGGTATGGATTGTAAGGGGAACCCCGTGCCAAAATTTAAAAAAAAAACGGCATGGGGTCCCCCCAAAAATCCATACCAGACCCTTATCCAAGCACAGGGGGAACCCCGAACCAGAATTTAAAAAAAAAAGAGATGCCGGACGAGAACACCGGAGGAAGAACCAGAAAAACCAGAAGAAGAAGAAGATGGAGGAAGAAACCGAAGGAAGATAGAAGATCGAAGAAAGAAGATAGAAGATAGAAGAAAGAAGAAGCATTTAAATAAAGGAATTGTAAAAAACTGTCTCTTGTCATTTTTAACATTTTTGACAGTTTTTTGTGAAATGGTAGGGGTAAGTACTCCCTTACTATTTCACACAGGGGGGAGGGCCAGGATCTGGGGGTCCCCTTGTTAAAGGGGGCTTCCAGATTCTGATAAGCCCCCCGCCCGCGGACCCCCACAACCACCGGGCAAGGGTTGTGGGGATGAGGCCCTTGGCTACCCCAAAGCACCCTCCCAATGTTGAGGGCATGTGGCCTGGTACGGTTCAGGAGGGGGGGCACTCTCTCATCCCCCCCTCTTTTCCTGCAGCCTGCCAGGTTGCGTGCTTGGATAAGGGTCTGGTATGGATTTTTGGGGGGACCCCAAGCCGTTTTTTTTTAAATTTTGGCACGGGGTTCCCCTTACAATCCATACCAGACCTGAAGGGCCTGGTTTGGAATTTAGGGGGGCCCCCACGTCATTTTTTTTTAAATTCTGGTTCGGGGTTCTCCTGTGGGGAATTCCCATGCCCTTTTTATCAATGAACTTTTTGTGTATTCATTAATAGCAGCGAGTAGTTTTAAATGACTTTTTTTCCTTTGAAATGTCATTTTGCTGTCAGACTGTTCTAAACACGGGAAACATGCGCCCCTTTACAGGCATACTATAGACACCCCCCAGGTACGGAATTTAAAGGGATATTACACTTTTATTGTTTCACTTTAAGCATTATTAAAATCACTGCTCCTGAAAAAACGGCCGTTTTTAAAACTTTTTTTTGCATTGATCCTTGTCCCCTGGGGCAGGACCCAGGTCCCCAAACACTTTTTATGACAATAACTTGCATATAAGCCTTTAAAATTAGCACTTTTGATTATTCATGTTCGTGTCCCATAGACTTTAATAGTGTTCGCGTGTTCGAACAAATTTTTTGCCTGTTCGTAAGTTCTGGTGCGAACCGAACAGGGGGGTGTTCGGCTCATCCCTGCTGGAAACCTGAGATGTCCACTGGTGTCCCGCGATCATGTCACGGAGCTGAAGAACGGGGAGATGTCAGTGTAAACGCAACATCTCCCTGTTCTTCCTAGTGAAATTTCGCTGATCGTATGCTCCCTCTCAGTGGGAGCAGCGATCAGGGACGTGTCACTCGCGACACGCCCCCTAACAGTTAGAATCACTCTCTAGGACACACTTAACCCCTTCCTAGCCCCCTAGTGGTTAACCCCTTCACTGCCAGTCACATTTGCACAGTAATCAATGCATTTTTAATCGCACTGATCGCTGTATAAATGTGAATGGTCCCAAAATAGCGCCAAAAGTGTCCGACGTGTCTGCCATAATGTCGCAGTCACGATAAAAATTGCAGATCACCGCCATTACGAGTAAAAAAAATAATGATTAATAAAAATGGCATAAATTTATCCCCTATTTTGTAGACGCTATAACTTTTGCGCAAACCAATCAATAAACGCTTATTGCGATTTTTTTTACCAAAAATATGTAGAAGAATACATATCTGCCTAAACTGAGGAAAAAAAATGTTTTTTTTATATATTTTTGGGGGATATTTATTATAGCAAAAAGTAAAAAATATTTCTTTTTTTTTCAAAATTGTCGCTCTTTTTTTGTTTATAACACAACAAAATAAAAAACGCAGAGGTGATCCAATACCACCAAAAGAAAGCTCTATTTGTGGGAAAAAAGGACGTTGATTTTGTTTGGGAGCCACGTCGCACGACCGCACAATTGTCAGTTAAAGTGCCGAATCGCAAAAAGTGCTCTGGTCTTTGGCCAGCCAAATGGTCTGGGGCTGAAGTGGTTAAGAAGTACCCATTTCTTCATGCATTGAGGTGCGTTAGAAGGACCTATTTTTTTGTGCATTGAGATGCTTTAAGTTGGACTTTTTTTCATGTGTTGCGGTGTACTGTGATGTAGTATGAATGAGTCCTAAAGCCTTAATGCAGGCTGATATTAAAAAAAAAAAATATATCAGATGTGTATTTCTTTAATATTTCTGCTGTTAGACTGATTTTTCACACACATTTTAAAATACTATTTGTAACGAGAAGACTTGTAGAATAGTCAAGACAGTCTCCATGAAGCTTGCCCTCTAACTTCCATTACTCTAAATGTGATAGCTCATAGGACAAGGGTGCTTTTTTTTCTTTTCTTTTTTTTTTTTTTTTTTTTAGGAGAGAAACTCACTCAAATGACATCTGGAAATCAGTATACGCACATCTGATCATTCTGTAATGTCCATAGACATGTCCATTTTAATCTGGCCATACACTGTTTGAATCTCAGTGGGTTTCTAATGGGCCAGCCAAAATTTGATTGGTGGCTGGAGCTGTCAACTGTCTCCTGTCTGACACTTCTCAATTGAAAACTCAAAGGAGCAGGATAAAAATGTGTCAGCCCAACTGCACAGATGCAGCCACTGTTCAGGTATATTGACAGCTAGCTGGGCCAGTGGGTAGATGTGTGCACTGCCGAAAAATTTGTATGTTTTAGTTTCATATGTTTTTTTTTGTTTTTTTGTTTTTCGGGTCATTCATTATGATCAAAATTCGTTATTTTGAATACATTTGTAAATTCTGAAAAATTTGAACTCGAAATCCGAAAATTCGTAAATTCAAAAATTCCTAAATTCGGAAATCTGAAAATTCGTAAATTCGAAAATCTGAAAATTCGGAAATTTGAAAATGACAAAATTCCGAAATTTGAAAATCTGAAAATTCCGAAATCCAAAAAGGCGAGATTTCAAAAAGTTGAAAATTTGAAAGAAGGAAAATACGAAAATAAATCCGAAAAATCTGAAAAATCGAAAATGTGAAAATCCTCAAAAATAATGAATTAGGAATTCATTATTATTATTTATTATTATTAATATGTTCCATTTGTTTAGATGAGGCATTCATTATTTTGTATAATTCGTAACTTCAGAATTTGCATTCGTTACGTTCACTAAAAATTTGAAAAGAAACGCCAATACCTATTATTTACTAGTTAGTAATAGTTATTAGTTAGTTATTTATTCAGATTTTTGAATTTTTGGGTTTTTGAATCTGGATTTTCGCAATAATTTTCGCATTTTCGTTCTTTTGAATTTTCGTTCTTATTTTCTGATTTTCGCATTTTCTGATTTCCGAATTTCTGAATTATCAGATTTTCGGATTTCCGAATGTTCTAATCTTTTCCAGTTTTCAGATTTTTTTTTCCATTCACTCTTTGTATGTGTATGGCCATCTGTTCTCTTCCTGTGTAGGGTGTTAGGCTGCCCAGATATGCCCCATTTTTTTTTTTTAAAGCATATTGCACCATCCACACAAGCCAGATGGATGAAGGAATCCTTCCTGGCGTGCTATTTTATTCTGACCACAGCACTTCTCTGCTGTCAGAATACACTGATTGGCTGCAGCCTCTCATCAAAGGAAGATTTTCCAACATTCCTGTTTAACAGAAGTCGAATTTTTGATCTTGTTCTGTTGAATGGGAACAGCCATAGACGGATTGAAATTCTGCTGGTCCATACTAAACTGGCTGAATTTCGATCCATCTTTGGTCAGCTTTAGGTGAAGCTAATATAAAGACAGATTAACTTATTTTAACTGGAAAGATTGTTTTTTTTTTTATATTTGAAATACTGGAAGAAAATGACGGCACAAAGGGACTTTTACTTTTAGCCTATGGGTGTCTAACCTGCGATAACATATATATATAGATATATATAATGTTTGGGGGTCTGAATAAGCAAGAAAAGTGGTTAAAAGTGTTGATTTTTCTTAGGAATTTTGGTAAAAATGTCATTATATTTACCAAACATATGCAGCCAAAAAAAAAATTGACAGTGTCTCTTTACTGGAATTTTAAAAGTTTTATCTTCCCAAAGAAAAATTTCCCACTTTTCACAATCATGTCATCAGTTTTCGGCATCACCTATATTTCTAAGCAAATATTTTCAAGTATGTATAAGGCTGGGTTCACACTTGCGAATTGGAAGTAGGTTTCCCAGCATTCAATTCGCATTACAGGAGATTGTGATCGCCTCTCTATGGAGCCGGTTCACACAGCTCCGGGCGGCCGCGGTCCACATTGGAAAAGGGTCCTGTGCATCTTTGGTTCCGCTTCAGGTGCAAAAAAATATGGACCTGATTCGTCCCTGAATCGGTGAACAGGAACGCACCGGACCCCATGCTGTGAGCCTAATCAGTGTGAACCCAGCCTTAAGACAACAAAGGGCAAAATTAGAACCAAAATAGCTGATGAGCTCCTTGAGAATTAATTTATGAATTGCTACGCCATCCATCCAACCAGATATTGATGTATTTATCAAAAACCATGTCAAATATCACACTAGTTTTATGTTGCTCTCTTTTACTTTTATAAGAAAAAATATAACAAAAAATTAAGACTTATTACTTAGATAGGTACATTATCTATATCAGTGATTGTTAAAGTGGTTGTAAAGTCAGAAGGTTTTTTTATCTTAATGCATTCTATGCATTAATTTGAAAAACCTTCTGTGAACAGCTCCCCCCTCAGCCCCCCCTAATACTTACCTGAGTCCCATCTCGATCCAGCAATGTTGCAGGAGAGTCTCGGCTGCCTGGGGCTCTCCCTCTTCATTGGCTGAGACAGCAATTGGCTCCCACTGCTGTCAATCAAAGTCAGTGAGCCAATGAGGAGAGAGCGGGGGTGGGGCCAAACCACAATTCCATGTCTGAATGGACACACAGAGCAGCGGCTCGGCTCGGGTGTCCCCATAGCAAGCTGCTTGCTGTGGGGGCACTCGGTAGGACGGAGGTGCAAGGAGCACCAGCGAGGGACCCGAGCAGAGGAGGATCTGGGCTGCTCTGTGCAGAACCACTACAACAGAGCAGGTAAGTATAAACATGTTTGTTATTTTTAAATGAAAAAAACCCCAGACTTTAGTATTACTTTAACTTGTGATCCGCCCGACTTTTTTTGCTCATCAGCTCTCCTTGTTTGTGCATTTTATGTGCGACCCGAGACAATTCTTCTTCTTCCAATATGGCCCAAAAATGTTGGACACCCCTAGTTTAGCCCGATTACAATTTCCTCAGACCTGGAGACCCCAACATTAGCTCTGTATTAAATAACATGCCGTGAAAATACTTACAATTATTTGTGATCCAGTTTTTAAGTTGTTTTAGAAGAAACAAGCAGTTTTTAGGTAATCTGACAGTCACAAGACTCTGTTCTTCATCGTTTTGCATATTATTACAGGAAACCCCCATAAATAAACAGAACCTGAAAACTGAAGTAAAAAAAAAAACAAAAGACTGTTAAATACACAAAATTAATCATACAGCCCATAAAATATTATGGTACCAGAGAATAATAAATTAAAGAACTTCGGTCATTTAAAAAATATTTAAAGTCAGCAGCTACAAATACTGTACCTGCTGACTTTTAATAAACAGACACTCATCAGCCCAGGAGTCCAGCGCTATCATCCCCTGGGCTTTTTCTTTGCCAGTCTCCGAACCCCCGGCAATGCCATCTTGGCTGTGGGAAGCTGGCTGTGACTTTCTGCTGTTTCACAGCCGGGTCCCAACTGCGCATGTGCGAGACACACTCCACTTTCATACTGGTCCCAAAACTTCATGTGATGAGTCCCGGGAGGTTGCAGGCAGGGGGTGGTGAACTTTGGCAATTCTTGCCTATGCAAGAAATGCAGAACTAGTACTGTGCCTCTCAGAAAAAGATACCTGTTTCCAAATGGTGTGCTCACATGCAGAAGCGAATGCATACGTACGCCACGCCCGCAGATGTAAAAGGCATTCAATCCACACATGTGAGGTATCACCACGAACCTTAGAGCGAGAGCAACAATTCTATCCCAAGACCTCCTTATAACTCTAAACTGGAAACCAGTAAACATTTTTAAAACGTTGCCTATGGAGATTTTTAAGTACTGAAGTTTGGCACTATTCCATGAGCGAGGCATGTTAGGCATCTATTTACTCGGCGTAACATCATCTTTCATATTATACAAATTGGGCTAACTTTAGTGTTTTGTTGTTTTCAATTCGTGGAACAGTTTTTTTTAAATATAAAAAAGTTTCAATGACCGCCATTTTATTTTCTAGGGTCTCTGCAAAACCATATATAATGTTTGGGGGTTCTGAGTAATTTTCGAGCAAAAAAGTTATGATTTTTACATGTAGGAGCAGAGTGCCAGAATTGGCCAGGATGGAAATTGGTTAAAGAAGCCATCCAACAAGCTAATGGAATCCAGGAATCTTTGTCATTGTCATACCTGTACTTGCACCATTATTTTTTAATCCTATGAAACTAGATTCAGCAGGCTTTTTTTCCATGTATCGGCATGGGCTGCTGCAACCTCTTGTCACATGACTATATGTGGTACACTCTTCCCCTTTTGTTGCAGTATGTGTGGGTGAAGCTGAAGAGAGCTCAAGAGTTGCCTATATTGAAACCTTTGAGCTCTCTGTTCTACATTCCAATAGTCTCCAATTTAGATGAACAAAGCAGAGAAGAAGGCGCTTCTAAGTGCAGTAATAAAACACTTTAATGACAAGGAAGGGTTAAAAACACTTACAAGATGTAAGTGATAAACAAGCATATCAATGAATCCACAACGTCCAGTGGGATGCCTCCTGGGAGTAAAGGCAGCTGCAGGTGGAAGTTCTAGCAGACCAGCGGTGGGAAACACTGTCTCTCTGATCCAAGATAGAGGGCCGTGCTGTCAGGACTAGCATGGAGTCCAGGCAACCAGAAGTGACACCAGAGTGGGTGGGACATGTTTCGGAGCATGCCCAGTTGCTCTTTCTTCAAACCAAGGAGCAACTGGGCATACTCTGAAAAACCTCCCGGCTAAAATATTTTCTTAAGGTTTGGACTGACTTGAAGACCAGGCCTTTTTTGGCACTTTTTGTCTACATGTTTAAATCTGTTTTTTTTTTGCTAGAAAATGACTTAGAACCCCCAAACATTATACATTTTTTAGCAGAGAAACTAGAGAATAAAATGGCGATTGTTGCAATATCTTATGTCACACGGTATTTGCACAGGTTTTTAAAGCACAATTTTTTGAGAAAAAACATTATATATACCACAATGTTTTGTAAAATATGAAAGATGATGTTACGCTAAGTAAATAGATATCTAACATGTCATGCTTTAAAATTGCGCACGCTTGTGGAATGACGACAAGCTACGATACTTTGAAATCTCCATAGGCGACGCTTTAAACAGTTATACAGGTTACCTGTTTAGAGTTACAGAGGAGGTCTAGTGCTTGAATTATTGCCAAGGTTTGCGGCGATACCTCACAAGTGTTGTGCAAACATCGTTTACATATGCTTATGTATTCATTTGTTTTTGCACACGAGCACAGAGGGATGGGGGCGCTTTAAATGTTTTATTTATTTTATTTTTATTTTTACGCTGTCCCTTTAACTTTTTTTTAATCACTTTTATTCCTATTACAAGGAATGTAAAAATACCTTGAAATAAAAATAAGGGATGACATGTCCTCTTCATGGAAAGATCTGGGGTCAATAAGACCCCACATTTCTCCTCTACCATTAAAAGCAAAAGATAAATAAATGTGCTCTTTTTTTTTTAATTGTTTACTTCCGCTCTAAACCGGAAGTGACATCATGACTGTGCTCCGGTCCTCCAAGACCATAGAGGCAATCGGAGATGATCTGGTCTCTGGTAACCTCTATGGCCAAACCATCGGATCTTTTCTCAGGCGCGCCAGTAAAAACTGTAAAAACGAGAAACACCGGTGAGCTGCTTTGGAAAGCTAATTAGCCGCTCGGACCATTTTGATAAGAAAGCCAGTAACTGGCTGAAAGAAAATACTGGGGTTATGGCTGATATCTTCAGATATGTCTGATGTCTTATGGCTGATATCTTCTTGTGTTAGGTGATACTAGTAATTTCAAATTTTCAGTGCTGAGACTGACAGTTCTGGCTCCCTCTCCATTGTCCTCTCCCCTCATCCATTCACAAAATACAATGAATTTTGGAAATGCATAAGGGGAGTGTTTATTCACTCTCCCTCCCCTTGTCCATTCAAAAAATGGCTTGTACTCTGTAAAAATAATACAAGATGTGTTATGAGTGGAAGACTAGAGATGAATGACATCAAACAATGCTCTTCTTCACTATATAAGAGCTGGAACTATCAATCTTAAGTGTTGCTCGCATGGCTAAATCGGCCATGATATGGCAAAAATCTTGTGGAAAACTACACCTGGGATCCCAGGTGTGTGCAGACAGTCATGGCCAGGAAGTCTGTACAAAGCAAAGACAGGCTGGCAGAGGCCACCTCTGTCCACTGTTGTTTGCATATAACTACATACAGAGCAATTACCTGAAGTTAGGGAAAGATGATCACCTCTGGGCACAAGTGTAGTCCACGTCTTGCCGTGTTTGTGTTCGATATCACAACATGACATATCTTCTCTTTTTTGGGACCCCAGTAAAACAGAATGAGAGCTACCCATAGTTCTGAGTGTCCTGTAGAAAGGAGACAAAGAATGTGTGACACAGATGCCTATATTTTCAGAAGCATATAGGCCATTCCTGATTTCTCCATATAAAGAAAACGCTTAATACTTAGTCTTCGTCTTGATCCCCTGGGTCTGAATCACTGCTGAGGAACAAGTGCACAGGTGGTAGGCCTGCTCCCCTTTGTGCCTGGGAATAGAATACCACATTGGTGGGCACAGTTCTATTAGGCCCAAATATTGTAGTTACAACTACAAAAACTCTTGAACACACCCTCCCTCCTCCAGGACAACCCAATAGATAGATAGATAAAGTCAAATTGTAAAAGGGGAATCTCAGATGCTACTATGCGGTTCACACTCCTGACTCCTTCCTCCAGAGGGAGACTCACAATGAAGACCCTTTAGCACCACCCACATGTCCTTAAATAACCCAATGACAGAGTGGTTGGTTGCACAGAAACGGAGGGGAAGAACTAAATCTTAATGCCCCGTACACACGAGCGGAATTTGCGTCAGAAAAATCTTGGATGGTTTTTCCAACGGAATTACGCTCAAGCTAGGCTTGCATACACACGGTCACACAAAAGTTCTTTGAACTTTCGAGAACGCGGTGACGTACAACACTATGATGAGCCAAGAAAATTAAGTTCAATCTTTTGCTGGCGGGAATTCCGCCAGCAAAAGTCCGATGGAGCATACACACTCTCGCAATTTCAGACCAAAAGCTCACATCGGAGTTTTGCTGGCGGCATTTTCGATCGTGTGTACGGGGCATTAGAGCTTAATACTCTCCAACTGGGCTTCTGGGCTCACTGGCTGCATATTTTTTTTTAGGTCAGAATGTCAAATTTTATTGACAACAAAGACAACTGGACAATCAGGATGCAGCAGTAATATTTAAGAGAATGTCAACAATCGCAGCCCTCTAAATTTTTCCAGTAAAGTTATGTGAATTAAGTATAATTGTGTGAATTAAGTGCAGGACCTACATGAGTGGGGGAGGGGGAAAGAGGCAGTGTGGAGTTAAATAGTTTAAAAAAAAATAAAGGAAAGTGTTGGCACTTACTTGATTAGTCAGGAGAAGTAAGGCTGATGGGGAGGAAAATGGGTGTATAGTCTGTTGGGAGGAATAAGGAAGCCCCACGTAAGGAACTGAAGTCGACGTTTAAGCGCCGTCTAGCTTTCACCTGCAACACCTGCAAGAGGAACACAGAATAATGAGTGTGCCGAAACTCCTCTTAACACAGCTTAGGGCTGCAACTGATGTGCATATCTCAATCTGGATTCAAAACTTGATGTTAGCCACAAGTGGTCGGGCAGGTTCACCCACAGTCAGGGACGGCTCTATTACATGCCTGGGGTTATAGGTCTCTGGAACTCCCCAGTAGGGACATTCCAAGCCTGACCCCTTTGTGGGGCTTCGAGTCTCAAGCAGCCTCTTGAATACCACCGCAATGTTCTTTGCTTGTGTTCTCCTTCTGTTTTAGAAGAGTCAGAAGGCATATGTCAAGGGGCTTTGGGGTCTGAAAGTACCATTTGGAGGCCAGGTCAAGCTGCTCTGTGTTTTGGTAGTGGGAGTATCATGGTTTGGGGACGCATGAGTGCTACCGGCACTGGGGAGCTACAGTTCATTGAGGGAACCATAAATGCCAACATGTACTGTGACATACTGAAGCAGAGCATGATCCCCTCCCTTCGGAGACTGGGCCGCAGGGCAGTATTCCAACATGTTAACGACCCCAAACACACCTCCAAGGCGACCACTGCCTTGCTAAAGAAGCTGAGGGTAAAGGTGATGGACTGGCCAAGCATGTCTCCAGACCTAAACCCTATTGAGCATTTTTGGGGCCTTCTCAAACGAAAGGTGGAGGAGCGCAAGGTCTCTAACATCCACCAGCTCTGTGATGTCGTCATGGAGGAGTGGAAGAACTCCATGCCCAAGAGGGTTAAGGCAGTGCTAGAAAATAATGGTGGCCACACAAAATATTGACACTTTGGGCCCAATTTGGACATTTTCACTTAGGGGTGTACTCACTTTTGTTGCAAGCTGTTTAGACATTAAAGACTGTGTTGAGTTATTTTGAGGGGACAACAAATTTACACTGTTATACAAGCTGTACACTCACTACTTTACATTGTAGCAAAGTGTCATTTCTTCAGTGTTGCCACATAAAAAGATATAAAACAATATTTACAAAAATGGGAGGGGTGTACTCACTTTTGTGAGATACTGTATGTCGTTTTTGAATTTTCCTTTAGTCCAACTCTAATATTTTATATTTACTTGGCTAATAGAAAAGTAAGACTATTTTAAAAATGTGTTTAGTCTTGACCATAATGAATAAAAAAATATGTACAAAAGAAGATATTAAAGTTCCAAGAAATTAACTTAGGACCTCCTCCTGGTTATTTCTGATAAGGAAGGAATGTCCCCTTTCAGAAAGCAGTTTGTTTTTCCTGGTGTAAACCGAGCCTAATGGCCCGTACACACGGTCGGATTTTCCGATGGAAAATGTCCGATCGGAGCGTTTTGTCGGAAATTCCGACCGTGTGTGGGCTCCATTGGACATTTTCCATCGGATTTTCCGACACACAAAGTTGGAGAGCAGGAGATAAAATTTTCCGACAACAAAATCCGTTGTCGGAAATTCCGATCGTGTGTACACAAATCCGACGGACAAAGTGCCACGCATGCTCAGAATAAATAAAGAGATGAAAGCTATTGGCCACTGCCCCGTTTATAGTCCCGACGTACATGTTTTACGTCACGGCGTTTAGAACGATCGGATTTTCCGACAACTTTGTGTGACCATGTGCATGCAAGACAAGTTTGAGCCAACATCCATCGGAAAAAATCCTAGGATTTTGTTGTCGGAATGTCTGAACAAAGTCCGACCGTGTGTACGCCCTATAACACTAACTCAAAATTTTACATCAAAAGTAACACTGCACTACCACATAAGAATATGTAGGGAGCATCTACTAAGCTACTGAAAGAGAAAAAAATAAGAAAAAGCTTTTCTCATTTATTTATTTTTTCTTAATATTTAATGTTGGTAATTTATTCAGGTATTATGTGCAATGGTGTTACAGCCAATAGAGTTCACAGTTTTTTGTTATACTTTTAAGTTGAACTTCCATTTGTCAAAAAAACAAAATTTTTCTTTGTTTATGAAACTTGGTTTTATTTATTAAAACGTTATCTATCACAACGGCTAAACCTGTCTGTGATACCACCCTAATACCATCAATAATAACATGTTATTACATTTTTACTCCAGGAGTATATAATGAGTTTGGCAATTCTAGAGAAATTATTAAATAATGCATTACAATTAAGTAAACCCATTTGATTTTAGTCGACTTAAATGTACTGGAGATTTTAGTTGACTAAAATATGACTAAAACGAAAACAATTCAGATGACTAAAATATGGCTAAAACTAAATCAAAAGTTAACACTGTCCTGTTTGGAAGCTTTGTAATTTTACCTTTAGTTACGCTATAACACTGACAGGGTTGCTTACAAAGATCAGCTTTTATTAATTTATGTAAAGCCTTTATCCCAAAAGAAAAAAAAGACCTTCTCTCCAGACTGACAATGCTGCTTCCAAAGGTGTCTCCATTGTTCTTCTATCCAGAGACTCCTTAGGACAGGAGGTGTGTTACTGGCTGGATGACCAGGTAAAAATAAAGGAAAAAAAGCCAAAAAAAACACTAATGCATCAACCAAATTGGTAAGCTGCAATATATTACATTTTGCAGTAAAATCAGCTCATATAGTTCCTCCTCAAGTCTTTATCAGTGTTGAAGGAGAAGGGGAACAGAGCAGCACAGGCGAGCACAGTAAGCAATACTTACACCGAGGGAGAACTTTATTGATCAAAACAGGTTTTTATTGCCTGTCTGATCAGTGTTCCCCTCCATCTGCCATCACATTAGATCAAACAATCTAGAGCATACAATTATCATCTCACCTCTAACACCGATATGTCTATCTCTGGTTGACAGTCGAGAGCTCGGAGTGGAATGACGAGGAAGAGGAAGAGATGGAGGTAGTAAATATCCAGCTGGTTATCCCAAAGCTCACTTATCTTTTTAGGCACTCCCCGCAATGGATTCCCAAATCTTTCTTTAATAAGCTCAACCAGATCTTCTCCTCCTTCCTGTGGGGCCCCTCATCGCCAAGGTATAAAATGAGTACCTTGATGAGACCGACAACACAGGGGGGTATGGCATTCCCAGACTGCCCTAAGTATTACCTCGCTGCACAGTTGGTAACGGTGACATGGTGGTTGGATCCAGACAAATCTAATTCAGCTATGGCTCTAGAGGCGGCGGTTATGGGGTCATTGGAAGCACTTAAATTTCTGGTCTACAGAGGACCAAGGGCCCCATATTCCTTGACGCCCTCTATGCGCACCACTATACGTGCATGGAGGACAGGACTGGCGATAGAAAAATACGGGCAAAATGAAGTCTCACCCAACGCTCCAATTTGGCTAAACCCGAATATTCCCCACTTTTATAAAATGCTTAACCCATATGCTTGGACCAAATACGGTGTCAAACTAATATCTCAGATAATTTCAAACAACACGTTGATCCCTCTGTCCCAACTTTCACAGCTGTATAATATACCAAATTATTACATATTCCGCTACCTGCAACTTTCTCATGCTTTTACCGCACAATACCCGCGGTCCTCCTGCGTGGTTGTCCAGTCCGGGTTGGAAAAGACACTCCGCACTAGATGCGCCGAAAAACCAACCTCTCATCTTTATGAACACCTGATATTTGTGTCTCTCCAACCCATGGACAAACTGTGGTCCCGCTGGCAAAGGGACATTCCAACACTGGACAACGATGACTGGGATGATGTGTGGGATTTCCCCTTTAGCTCCCTGGTTTCATTAAGAGACAGACTAGTGCAATTTAAAATAGTGCATAGAGCATACTTTACACCATATAGACTTCATAAAATGAAACCTGAACACTCGGCGGAGTGCTGGAGGTGTCACGCCTCACCGGGAGACTTTACACATATTTTTTGGACCTGCCCTATCGTTCGGCGGTATTGGACCGAGGTGCTAGATACGATTAATCTGGTGACCTCGGTCACGACGCCGGCGACGATGGAGGTGTGTCTTCTGGGCCTGGTGGGGACATTGGTGCCAACAGTGGCAAAAAGAACCTTAATTGGGCTGCTGCTCTTTTATGCCCGGAAAAACATTGCTATGCACTGGAAAAAACCTACGGTACCTTCCTTGGCCCAATGGAGGCGTCTCGTCAATGAGAGTCTTCCATTATACAAAGACACATATATAAATAGAGGGTGCCCCCAGAAATATGACAAAATTTGGCGCGCTTGGCTTGCTGAACCAACTACGGCTTGAAGGCTGAAGATAGGGAATAATAAATAAGGTAAACAGATAATCATACTAGAAAACATATCCAGTTGTGCCTAGGAGGGAGAGGGGAGGATACTATACATGACAATGATATAACATACTTTAAAAAAGGGGAAAGAGACACCAATAAACCTAGATGCCTTGCTGCACTCCGACTAAAAACGTACATGAAACCATAAACGACTTGAAATTTATTCAACATACGAATAACTGTTGAGCACTGTTGTTAATTTTTGTGTAAGATTTTGTTATCTTTATTTTTCTTTGTTTGTTTGTCTAAAAATACAATAAAAAAGATTTTCAAAAAAAAAAAAATATCCAGCTGGACTTTGTTACACCTACATAGGATATGGAATAAAGTGAATACACACAAGAAACTTCTAGAACTGCTAATAGAAAACAAGAAATGTGTGTGTGTTATCAGGGAGGATCTACATTTATTGTGCAATAACTTATTATTGGAAGAATATCTCTGAAGGTAATGGCTGCAGGTTACTTTCTTTTGTAGATTACATATTATGTGCTTGTTTACTGCATGTAGACAACCATGCCTAAATCTGCCACTTTCCTGTATCCTGCAAGAACATTCTCTGCCTCTCCTATAAAGCTGTCACCAACATTACCTTAAAAACATAATAAGCAACACAGTATATTACAAGAAATGTAACCACTTGCCTACCGGGCCCTTTTACTCCCTTCCTGCCCAGGCCAATTTTCAGCTTTCAGCGCTGTCATTTTTTGAATGACAATTACACAGTCATGGTGCATGGTGGTATTTAATCACCTCTGTTTTTGTTATTTGCTGCACTGATGGGAACTGATGAGGCGGCACTGATAGGTGGCACTGATGGGCATGGATAGGTGGAACTGATGGGCTCTCGGAGGTGGCACTAATAGGCGGCATTGATGAGGATGCACTGATATGCGGCACTGATGGGCACTGATAAGTGACACTGATGAGGAGGCACTGATGGGCACTGATTGGCAGTACTGATGGGCAGTGATAGGTGGCACTGGATAGCAGCACTGATGGGCACTGATAGGCAGCATTGGTGGGCATTGTTGGGACCGATAACAGAAGCTGGTTATCAGCTTTCTTCTTCTCTCCTCATGGACAGCATGAGGAAAGAAAAGCCGATAACCATCTTGTGTTTACATTCTTTGATCAGCTGTCATTGGCTGACAGCTGATCACGTGGTAAAGGGACGCTGACTTTGACTAAAACTAAATCGAAATTTTACGTCAAAATTAACACCGGGTCCAGCGTCAAGGTAGGGGCCCATGTCAAAGGGACCATCCAAGGCCTGCTGCGGGGCTTCGTACTCCCAGTCCCAGCGGAGGAATCCTCTCTGCCAGCGGGACTCGAGGGGGCATCCTGCTCTTACTCCCTCGCCCCCTCTCTTCAGGTACTGGAGCTTGTGCCCCCCCCCTGCTGAGGTGCCGAACAGTGGGGGCGGCTCAGCATGGGAGATGATCGGGAACGCGCAGTGGGGGTGTCACAGCCCCTCAGCTGCTCCCGCCAGGAGATCATCTGCCCTGGATTCTGGAGGAGATCTCATGGAGGGGGGTCCGCTTCACTCCCCTGCCCGCTGCCACCGCAGGGATCCGGAGCCGTCGGCTCTTTCTGAGGCTTCAGTGCATAGAGGAGCTCAGCCAGAAAATAGATCAGCTATGGGCTGCAGGAGGGTTCGGACGCCCTCCAGCACCGCTGCGGCCTGGTAATGTCAGTGGTAGAAGGCCAGAGACTCGAGCTGGGGGATCCGCCCCCTTAAAGTGACAGCATGTCCCTGCTGCAGCTGGGGGTTCTAAGGTCCCCCAAAGCTTATCATCCTTGCGAGATACAGCTGGGGCAGACAATGATGCTTCCGGGAGCCCTGAGCCAGAGTCGAAAGAATGCAGGGAGCAAGGGACAGTGACGCAGAATCTTCTGCCGAATCCAGTGAGGTCACCAGCGAAGATGATGATGGGCGGTCTACAGAGAGGCGCCCTGCCTTGCGGAGCTAGCTGGGATCCAGACGAACAGCTGGTCGTGGTTCAGCGCGGCTGCAGCCTGGTAAGTCACACTTTATGTCTGTTTCTAGTTGTCAGGGTGGGACAGTTAGTTTAGGGGTTCCACATGGGGTTCTTTTGGGGGGCGTCAGGTTGGCGGGAGGTTGAAGCACCCCCAGGCTTTCTTCAGGATCTGCTGTTGGGGCGCCGTGCCGGTTTTGGCTGCATTTTTTGCAGGTATTCGGGAGTTATTGGCCCGTTGTGACCTGGCTGGGTCTTCTTCCCCATCCCAGGGGCCCGTGGGGGCATGGGCCCCTGCTGCTCCTGCATCGGGTAGTGTGAGCTTGGTGGTTCCTTCTTCACCTCCCTCAGCAGGGATGATATCTACGGGGGGTAGGGACACGGTGGAGCCTGATTCGCAGGGCCGCAGAAAGGCAGCCATCGGGACTGAGGCAGTTGCGTCCTCCGTTTCCAGTGTTACGTCTGCATTGCAGACGGAGACAGCTGGGGGGTCAGAACTAGGGCTGCTGAAATTAATCGCAGCATCGATGCATCGCGATTCGGGTGTCCCCGATGCGGCATCGATGCATGCGACCCGAATAATCAATTTCTGGCCCCGCCCCCTCCCGGGAGAGCGCTCCGTGCGTAAAGCTGTTATTAGCGTGTGTATATTCCACTCATGTGACTCTCGGCCGCGCCTCCCTCCTCTCAGTCTCTCCTGATGTCAGCTCCGCCCACTGACTGGAGCTATCAGGTCAGAAGAGAGGCGGGCAGGGCTGACATCAGGAGAGACGTGAGAGGAGGGAGGCGCGGCCGAGAGTCACATGACCGGAATATACACACACACTAATAACAGCTTTACGCACGGAGCGCTGTCCCGGGAGAATTCACTGCTGACCTCAGGAGAGATACGATGGAAAGAATGTGATAGTCATGCCAAGTATCGACAACTGGCGGCTGGAATGGAGATCGGGGGGAGATGGTGAGCAGGCAGATCGCCCTGCTCA
Organism: Aquarana catesbeiana; assembly: GCF_042186555.1. NCBI lineage: Eukaryota > Metazoa > Chordata > Amphibia > Anura > Ranidae > Aquarana > Aquarana catesbeiana. The sequence goes on from NC_133332.1 coordinate 39,768,824, forward strand.
TTACAGACTGCCACCGGCAGAGCAGCATGTGAGTACAGAGGGGGAGGGGGGGCGCTGTGACACAAGTCCATATCATAAATTGTCTTCTATGTGCCTTCATCACACCACAACTCTGCATTATTGTCCGCAGTCTGTGCCCATCTCCTGTGCCATGTCCACCGCAGTCTTTGCCCATCTCCTGTGCCATGTCCGCCGCAGTCTGTGCCCATCTCCTGTGCCATGTCCGCCGCAGTCTGTGCCCATCTCCTGTGCCATGTCCGCCACAGTCTGTGCCCATCTCCTGTGCCATGTCCGCCGCAGTCTGTGACCATCTCCTGTGCCATGTCTCCCGCAGCCTGTGACCATCTCCTGTGCCATGTCCGCCGCAGTCTGTGCCCATCTCCTGTGCCATGTCCGCCACAGTCTGTGCCCATCTCCTGTGCCATGTCCGCCGCAGTCTGTGCCCATCTTCTGTGCCATGTCCGCCGCAGTCTGTGCCCATATCCTGTAGCATGTCCGCAGTCTGTGCCCATCTCCTGTACCATGTCTGCAGTCTCTGACCATCTCCTGTAGCATGTCTGCAGTCTCTGACCATCTCCTGTAGCATGTCTGCAGTCTCTGACCATCTCCTGTAGCATGTCCGCAGTCTCTGACCATCTCCTGTAGCATGTCCGCAGTCTCTGACCATCTCCTGTAGCATGTCCGCAGTCTCTGACCATCTCCTGTAGAGCATGTCCGCAGTCTCTGACCATCTCCTGTAGCATGTCCGCAGTCTCTGACCATCTCCTGTAGCATGTCTGCAGTCTCTGACCATCTCCTGTAGCATGTCTGCAGTCTCTGACCATCTCCTGTAGCATGTCCGCAGTCTCTGACCATCTCCTGTAGCATGTCCGCAGTCTCTGACCAGTTTGGGGTGGAGGAACTTGACTGGCCTGCACAGAGTCCTGACCTTAACCCGATAGAACACCTTAGGAATTAATTAGAGCGGAGACTGCGAGCCAGGCCTTCTCATCCACATCAGTGCCTGACCTCACAAATGCGCTTCTGGAAGAATGGTCAAACATTCCCATAGACACACTCCTAAACCTTGTGGACAGCCTTCCCAGAAGAGTTGAAGCTGTTATAGCTGCAAAGGGTGGGCCAACTCAATATTGAACCCTACGGACTAAGACTGGGATGTTATGTGTGTGTAAAAGCAGGAGTCCCAATACTTTTGGTAATATAGTGTATGCCAATGTAAAATGCAAAAAGCTATATATGACAAAAACTTAAAGTGCATTTCCACTTTTTGCAGGCAAATTTGAAAACAAACACCATTATATGAATAGCATAGCTCCCAACTGTCCCTGATTTTGCAGGACTGTCCCTGATTTGGAAAAAAAGTCCCTCTATCCCTCATTCCTCCTCATTTTTCCCTCATTTTAGTCTGATCTTTATAGATGTACAGTATATAAAATGCACTATTTCTCTCTCAAAAAGTGTGTCCCAGTGCTAAACCTTTCATCCAATTTCTAAATTTCTGCATTTATAAATTTAAAAAGTCAGTATAAAGGAACAGTAGTGGTAAAAAAACACTTGTGGGCTTAACTAATCATTTTTTTGTATAATCCTCCTATAAGGGGGTATGACAGGGGGTGTGTCCTATGTCCATATACTTTTGCTAATAGGTTTCCTTCGTTACCATCTCAAAAAGTTGGGAGGTGTGGTATATATTCCCATTCATTTAACATACCTGAAATTTTTTTTCTTTTTAACCACTTAAGGACCGTCCCACGTACATTTACTGCAGCAGGGCGGCCCTTTAGCGCAAAATCACATACCTGTAAGTGATTGCTTCCTTCGGTACGTGTGCACGTGTGCCGCCGGAGCCTCGCTCCCACTGTGATTGGAGACAGCGGGAGCCAATCAGTGGGTCCAGTGGACCCAATGTCCACCAGAAACCCAGTGATCATTTTGAGAGTGGCAGAACGCTAGTCTGTCTATGTAAAACTAACTATAATGCACAATCAGTGGAAGCCCTGAGCGTGTCACTTGCCACGTTGCCTGCCACCAGATGCCATCAGGTGTCCCTCCTTACATCAGGCATTCCCAGCAGAGTCCCTCCTTATACCAGGTGTCCCCAGCATAGTCCCTCCTTACACCAGGTGTCCCCAGTAGAGTCCCTACTTACACCAGGTGTCCCCAGTTACCAGTGGCCTCACTAGGGTTGGTGTCACCCGGTGTGGAAAAACCTGGTGTTACCCCCCACCCACTATAATCCTCCCTCATTACAGACCCTCCTCCCGCAGTATAGACCCCACTCCCATAGTATAGACACCCCTCCCACAGTGCAGACCCCCTCCCACAGTGCAGACCCCCTCCCTCAGTGCAGACCCCCCTCCCTCAGTGCAGACCCTCCTCTATCAGTATATACCCCCCTAAGTGCAGACCCCCCTCCATCAGTACAGACCCCCCTCAGGATAAACCACCCCCCTCCTCCATCAGTACAGACCCCCCCAGGACAACCCACCTCCCCCCATCAGTACAAACCCCCCAGGACAACCCACCCCCTCCATCTGTACAGACCCCCCTCGGGACAACCCACCTCCCACCATCTGTACAGACCCCCCTGGGACAACCCACCCGCCTCCATCTGTACAGACCCCCCCCCGGGACATCAAATGTCCCTCCATCTGTACAGGCCCCCCCGGGACAAACTACCTCCCTCCATCTGTACAGACCCTCCCTGGACAACCCACCCCCCTCCATCTGTACAGACCCCCCCCCCGGGACATCAAATGTCCCTCCATCTGTACAGGCCCCCCGGGACAAACCACCTCCCTGCATCTGTACAGACCCCCTCGGGACAAACCACCTCCCTCCATCTGTACAGACCCCCCCGGGACAACCCACCCCCCTCCCCTCATGCACTTGGGTGGGGAGCGGAGGAGGATTCAGCGTGCAGCAAGGGGCCTGGAGCACCGGCGGGGAACCCCAGAAGAAGAGAAGCGGGTCTGCTCTGTGCAAAACGTGTGCACAGAGCAAAGTAAGTATAGACATGTTTGTTATTTTATTTAACAAAAAAATTGAATGTTTACAACCACTTTAATTGTTTACATTACATTGGCCAGAATTTTTCTTTTAAAGAACGCTGTTTAAAAACGTAAACACGTAGCTTCCTAATTTACAGTAACATGTTAAAGCTTATTTGATATTTTATAGATTGGGTTATATAGATAGTTTATAGTGCTCAGGAGCAGTAAAAGGGAGGCCACCATCCCCAGAGCAAACCCGGGGTTCCCCTACACATGTGTGACCATCTCCTGATCCAGTCACCTGTCTGTGGATATCAGAATGCAGTCTATGTGGATATCAGAATGCTAGAACAATCTGCAGCACTGGGCTGTAGAGGCTAATATGTAATATAAATAGCTATCAAGTGAATGGAACCTTCCAGAAAATGCATTATATACAACCAGTTTTTAAAGAGACAAGTGTCAGAAATCAGAGACACTTGTCACTCATCGCCTTCAACAAAGCATGCTGGGATTTTTAATGCTACAGTATATACCTTTTTTCAAACAGCAAAATATATGAAGGAAATTAAAATAATTGCACAACATTCACATCTACATTCAGGAAATGGCTGGTTGTGACAACTACTACTCTAAACAATAAAGAAACAACTAAGAGCTGCTGAAAAATAATAATAATAATAATAATAATAATAATAATAATACAATATAAAATAATAACACTAATAATAATGCATAAAATAATAATACAATTATAATAGAAGTAATAATAACTCTGTCCTCTTTAGCAACTTGAAAATATAGAGTATAAACAAAATCTAACAGCTAATAAAAAATGTATGTATATATATATATATATATATATATATATATATATATATATATATATATATATATATATATAATATAACTATATAGCTATATATCGATCTAACTATCTATATATACTGTATGTGTACTGTATGTGTGTGTATGTATATATATATATATATATATATATATATATATATATATATATATATATATATATATATATTCCCCACCCCCCCCCAAAAAAAAAAAGGGTAGGCTCGATGCACTGCTCTGTCTTTTACTGCCTTCACTTTTCTTTGTTCTTTTATATTATACATCATATTTTATCATTTCACCATTTGATATAATTGTATTTATATATTGTTATTCATCGTATATATTACTTTCTATTATACATTATTGCACACTTGTATTATGTTATTTATTTTATGTACTATATATGTTATATTATTATTTTACATATACTGTGTGTGTGTGTATATATATATATATATATATATATATATATATATATATATATATATAGGGTCTTTAAAAAAGTTTCCACACTTTTTTATATTTAATAGTTAAAAAAAAGTGTGAAGGACCCTTGTATATATTTTGCAGGGTCGCGCATAATTATAGCAGCACAACATGATTCCTGTCTAGGTACAGGTCTATACATTCACCCCAATTTAGAACATTTTAGAGAACCAAAGCTTTCCAGCAAATGATTACCTAATGCAGAATTGAGTACAACTTTGTAATCTGCTGTAGAACTAATATTCTCTGTGCAACACAAGACAATGTCCTGCTGTTGTTGAACTACAAGTTCCAGCAAGGCCTGTGCTTCCTATCAGTCCACAACACCTTGATAGCCTGAGAGAGACGAGCCAGCATATATCCTTACCTGTCTCTGCTTTCTCCTCCTCTGAAGAAAAGAGACCAGAAGCAGTGCAAATAAATGGTAGGACAGTGGAAATCCCCAACTTCCTGCTGGCACACTGTGATTGGTTATTTGCTCAGGATACGGCCTGATATCTGGTCTGGGCCGGCCAGGCTGGATTATTATTAAAAAAAAAGGCAAATATTTTACAAACAAATTTTCCAGCATTAAATATGTGAATGTTTGTCAAGCCCAGACAAAGGACAGCACTCAGGAGTGATCTGATAAACCAGGCAGAACATGGACAGTAATTGTAACTTTTCCAGCATTTCCACTCTGGCTTATGAGTTCCATTGTCTCCAATGCAAGTTCATATACCGCGCACCACCGAGGGGAAGAATTATGAAATGGAAGAGCTTCAGAGTAAATCAAGTATATTGAGGTTAAAAAATAAAACTAGCTTTACGTTTTGATTAACCACTTCAGCCCCGGAAGATTTTACCTCCTTCCTGACCAGAGCATTTTTTGCGTTTCGGCACTGCGTCACCTTTAACTGACAATTGCGCGGTCGTGCGACGTTGCACCCAAACAAAACTGACCTTCTTTTTTTACCACAAATAGAGTTTTCTTTTGGTGGTATTTGATCACCTCTGGGGTTTTTATTTTTTTGCGCTATAAACAAAGAAATAGCGTCAATTTTGAAAAAAAAGCAATATTTTTTACTTTTTGCTATAATAAATATCCCCCAAAAATATATAAAAAAACAAATTTCTTCATCAGTTTAGGCCAATATGTATTCTTCTACATATTTTTGGTGAAAAAAATCGCAATGAAAGTATATTGTTTGGTTTGCGCAAAATTTATAGCCTCTACAAAATAGAGGATAGATTTATAGCATTTTTATTATTATTTTTATTAGTAATCTGCGAATGTAATCGTGACTGAGACATTGCGGCGGACACATCGGACACTTTTGACACTATTTTGGGACCATTGACATTTATACAGCGATCAGTGCTATAAAAATGCACTTATTACTGTGTAAATGACACTGGCAGGGAAGGAGGCGATCAAGGGGTTAACTGTGTTCCCTCACTGTGTTCTAACTGTAGGGGGGATGGGCTCACTAGAACATAACAGAGATCACTGCTCCCGATCACTGGAAGCAGTAGATCCCTGTCTTGTTGCTAGGCAGAACAGGGAAATGCCGTGTTTACATAGGCATCTCCCCGTTCTGCCTTTCCGTGGCACGATCACGTGACACCGGTGGACGTCGAGTCCATGGGACCCGCAGGCACACTCGTGCGGCACACTAGCCCGCGATTTAAAGGGGACGTACAGCTATGTCCATTTGCGCAGCCCTGCAATTGTGCCGATGTACATGTACAACTTTTTTCAACAATTTAGCAATATCACTTTTTTAGCATTTATTAGTGTTTATTAGCGTTTTTCCGCATTTTTTTTTTTAAATATATATATTTTTTCAATGGATCAAAAATGTTAAAAAATGCTGGTGAGCAACGTTTTTGAGCGTTTATCGACGTTTATCAGCGTTAGAGTGTTTTACAGCTGAAAAACATCTCTCAGAACCCACTAGTTTTGGTTTTCTTTTTACTGCTCAAAAACGTTACTGCCCAAAACTGCTGATAACAGCCTATGTGTGCATGGACACATAGGATAACATGATAGAGAGTTTAATGACTGTAGAAAAAAAGTCTACTGCCAAAAACAGCTGCTGTAAAAACGTCAAAAAATGTCCAGTGTGCATGAGGCCTTAATGTGAAAATGGCTTAATGTAGCTTAACCACTTGCCGCCCGCCCACCGTCAAATGAAGGAGGAGTGGTGCCGCTCTCGTTCTGGGTGGAGGTCATATGAGGGCACCCCAGAGCAGCCACTCCCGCGCTCAGACGGGGACGCGCAGCGATGGGAGACGATCGGGAACACGCAGTGGGGGGTGTCACGGCCCCTAGCTGCTCCCCCGCCAGGAGATCATCTGCCCTGGATGCTGGATGAGATCTCATGGAGGGGGGTCTGCTTCACTCCCCTGCCCGCTGCCACTGCAGGGATCCAGAGCCGTTGGCTCTTTCTGTGGCTTCAGTGCAGAGAGGAGCTCAACCAGAAAATAGATTAGCTACAGGCTGCAGGAGAGTTTGGACGCCCTCTGCTGGTCCTGCAGCGGCGCTGTGGCCTGGTAATGTCAGTGGCAGAAGGCCGGAGACTCGAGCTGGGGGATCCGCCCCCTTAAAGTGACAGCATGTCCCTTCTGCAGCTGGGGGTTCTAAGGTACCCCAAAGCTCATCATCCTTGCGAGATACAGCTGGGGCAAACAATGATGAGCAGAGTTGCCAGAATGCAGGGAGCAAGGGACAGTGACGCAGAATCTTCTGCCGAATCCAGTGAGGTCACCAGCGAAGATGATGATGGGCGGTCTACAGAGAGGCTCCCTGCCTTGCGAGCCAGCTGGGATCCAGACGAATGGCTGGTCGTGGTTCAGCACGGCTGCAGCCTGGTAAGTCACACTTTATGTCTGTTTCTAGTTATCAGGGTGGGACAGTTAGTTTAGGGGTTCCACACGGGGTACTTTCGGGGGGCGTCAGGTTGGCGGGAGGTTGAGGCACCCCCAGGCTTTCTTCAGGATCTGCTGTTGGGGCCCCGGGCGCCGGGAGTTATTGGCCCATTGTGACCTGGCTGGGTCTTCTTCCCCATCCCAGGGGCCCACGGGGGCATGGGCACCTGCTGCTCCTGCATCGGGTAGTGTGAGCTTGGTGGTTCCTTCTTCACCTCCCTCAGCAGGGATGATATCTACGGGGGGAGGGACACGGTGGAGCCTGATTCGCAGGGCCGCAGAGAGGCAGCCGTCAGGACTGAGGCAGTTGCGTCCTCCGTTTCCAGTGTTATGTCTGCATCGCAGACGGAGACGGCTGGGGGGTCAGAACCCCTCAAGGCAAAGGAGACCACAGAGTTCCATTGTTTTCAATGCAAGTTCAAGTACCGCGCACCAGGGGAAGAATTATGAAATGGAAGGGCTTCAGAGTAAATCAAGTATATTGAGGTTAAAAAAATAAAACTAGCTTTACGTTTTGTTTATAGTGATATTAAACCCTCCGTTCTTTAAGCACTTTCAGGGGACATCCTGAAACAATGTGAAAATGGCTTAATGTAGCTTAACCGATTGCCGCCCGCACACTGTCAAGTAAAGGAGGAGCGGTGCGACTCTCCTTCTGGGTGGACGTCATATGATGGCACCCCAGGGCAGCCACTCCCGTGCAACCGCAGGGGGCGCAGCGCGGCGAACACAGCTGCGTTGTGCTGTTAAGACATGGCGTGACCCCGATCTCTGTGAAGAGCCGATGACGTGGCTCTTAAACACAGTGATCGGCTGTGTCCAATCATAGCCGGTCACATGTAAATACGAAAGTGTCATGATCGGCTCTCATTGCCTCACACTGACAGAGTGTGTGGTGAGGACAACCGATCAGCGGCATCTCCTGCAGAGAACACCCGGACATGTAATCAGGGACACTGATCATCAGTGCCTTAATTACAGTAAAGCCCCCCAGTGCCACGCAATAAGTGCCCCCCAGTGCCACCAATAAGTGCCCATCAATGACACCGATCAGTGCCCATTAGTGATGCCAGTCACTGCTGCCTTTCAGTGCCTGCTCATCAGTGCTGCCCATTCAATTTTGGAATGAATGGACTTTACCGAATAAAAATACACATACGCTGTTTTAACTCAAGAAATGTTTCCATTCTGCTTATTCAAATTTTCTTGTGGTCAAAAACAAATGTCAATTTGTCCCCACTAATGATTAGAAAAATGAACGAACGTTCATACAATGAAAAATGTTGAAACTAATTCTACAGTAGTAGTGTGTACCCAGCAGAAGCAACACTTACACCGAGTGAGTATCTGTCTGATCAGCGTTCCCCCTGTCTGCCAGCGAAGCTGGCCCCCTACAATCAGCACAAATAAAAACTCAAGTGTGTTTCTTTAGTGCTACATTTGTGCTGCTTTTATTTTTAAGATATTAGCAATTGCTTTTTCCAGACCATGACATCACCTAGCCCCCCTACAACGTCCAAATGACACAAAACTGGTCTCGTTGGTTAGTGCTACGTTTGTGCTCTTTTGTGCTGCTAAAATTTCCGTTCTATCTTTTATCGTTTTTGCGTTATTAATGATTTTTTAAAGCTCACCAAAAGTCAGTCAGCCCCCCTACAACACCCAAATGACACAAAACTGGTCTCGTTGGTTAGTGCCTCATTTGTGCTGGTTTGTGCTGCTAAAATTTTTATTTGTGCTGTTATGGTTTTTTAGTTATAACAGCTTGTTTTTATAATTGTGCTTTTTTGT